>NC_069508.1:79203195-79478195 GCF_027579735.1 Bombina bombina
ATTCCTTAATGTATAGCTGTTATATGCCATAGCTCCCACCTCCTTAAAATCTGACCTGACCAGAATCTAACTTTCAATTGGCTTTTTAAATTGTCTTTTGACTTAGCAATTAAGTAATTTAGTGGACCCAGCTGATTGCCCTGCCTATATATTTAACATGAATCCAAAACAGAGTAGTGCACTAAAAGGCATCGGCAGAGTAAAATCCAAATTTAATGTAATCCAGATAAAAACATATCATACTGTCAGTAAAAACAATTAAAAGATTATCAGGTGTATAAAAAGGAGCAAAACGCAGACGCATTTCGTGCGCTTGCGCACTTGGTCACTGCTTACCTGAGCTCCTGTTCAGACACTTTCTTATAGGTCAAACAATTTAAAGTGATAAACCAATTATCTATAACACCTGATAACCTAATGTTTTGGTTAGAATATCGGAAAAGGCACAAAAATGTTAATGCATTGATATTTCATAATTTTTGGGTAAGCGTTATAAATATATACATTCAAATTAGTTTCAAACAGAAAAACATGTCACTGCAAATTTCACAGGACAAACATTCTTTGTAAAGCATAAAAAGAAAGAATATTTTTATGTAATATATTGTGTAATAATTCATTAGGGCATATATACAGGGAGTGCAGAATTATTAGGCAAGTTGTATTTTTGAGGATTAATTTTATTATTGAACAACAACCATGTTCTCAATGAACCCAAAAAACTCATTAATATCAAAGCTGAATAGTTTGGAAGTAGTTTTTAGTTTGTTTTTAGTTATAGCTATTTTAGGGGGATATCTGTGTGTGCAGGTGACTAATTACTGTGCATAATTATTAGGCAACTTAACAAAAAACAAATATATACCCATTTCAATTATTTATTTTTACCAGTGAAACCAATATAACATCTCAACATTCACAAATATACATTTCTGACATTCAAAAACAAAACAAAAACAAATCAGTGACCAATATAGCCACCTTTCTTTGTAAGGACACTCAAAAGCCTGCCATCCATGGATTCTGTCAGTGTTTTGATCTGTTCACCATCAACATTGCGTGCAGCAGCAACCACAGCCTCCCAGACACTGTTCAGAGAGGTGTACTGTTTTCCCTCCTTGTAAATCTCACATTTGATGATGGACCACAGGTTCTCAATGGGGTTCAGATCAGGTAAACAAGGAGGCCATGTCATTAGATTTTCTTCTTTTATACCCTTTCTTGCCAGCCACGCTGTGGAGTACTTGGACGCGTGTGATGGAGCATTGTCCTGCATGAAAATCATGTTTTTCTTGAAGGATGCAGACTTCTTCCTGTACCACTGCTTGAAGGTGTCTTCCAGAAACTGGCAGTAGGACTGGGAGTTGAGCTTGACTCCATCCTCAACCCGAAAAGGCCCCACAAGCTCATCTTTGATGATACCAGCCCAAACCAGTACTCCACCTCCACCTTGCTGGCGTCTAAGTCGGACTGGAGCTCTCTGCCCTTTACCAATCCAGCCACGGGCCCATCCATCTGGCCCATCAAGACTCACTCTCATTTCATCAGTCCATAAAACCTTAGAAAAATCAGTCTTGAGATATTTCTTGGCCCAGTCTTGACGTTTCAGCTTGTGTGTCTTGTTCAGTGGTGGTCGTCTTTCAGCCTTTCTTACCTTGGCCATGTCTCTGAGTATTGCACACTTTGTGCTTTTGGGCACTCCAGTGATGTTGCAGCTCTGAAATATGGCCAAACTGGTGGCAAGTGGCATCTTGGCAGCTGCACGCTTGACTTTTCTCAGTTCATGGGCAGTTATTTTGCACCTTGGTTTTTCCACACGCTTCTTGCGACCCTGTTGACTATTTTGAATGAAACGCTTGATTGTTCGATGATCACGCTTAAGAAGCTTTGCAATTTTAAGAGTGCTGCATCCCTCTGCAAGATATCTCACTATTTTTGACTTTTCTGAGCCTGTCAAGTCCTTCTTTTGACCCATTTTGCCAAAGGAAAGGAAGTTGCCTAATAATTATGCACACCTGATATAGGGTGTTGATGTCATTAGACCACACCCCTTCTCATTACAGAGATGCACATCACCTAATATGCTTAATTGGTAGTAGGCTTTCGAGCCTATACAGCTTGGAGTAAGACAACATGCATAAAGAGGATGATGTGGTCAAAATACTCATTTGCCTAATAATTCTGCACTCCCTGTATATATATATATATATATATATATATATATATATATATATATATATATATATATATATATATATATATAAGATTCCCTTCTTATTTGACACCAGATATCATACCCAAAGATAATATATCATTTTATTCATATATGCGAATACAAAGAATGAATTTCTTAACTATAATGTATCTTCTTCTTCACATGTGAAAATGAAACCAAATAAAGAGAATATAATTTGTTTATAGAAAGGCTGCTAAAAAATAGGTAAGTGTTGAAACAATAATGTTACATTTTAGTCATGTGAATAAATCTAGAAAGGGAAAGCTGGATTGCAGGGTGAAAATCCAAAAAAACTCCCTTTTGTTAAGGATCATTTCTCTGTCACCCCCCCCCTCTTCTCCAGAGGGGAACACAATCTATGTACAGAGAGGGCAGAAGTATCAGCATCATGTAAGGTTTTGAAATGCCTGGCAACAGGGGTATCAGAAAAATCATCCTCAATAGAATGCAGGTGTTCAAGGAATCTTTCTTTTAAGGGCCTGATGGTTTTATCTGTATATTGTTTTTTACAAATTTTGCATGTTAGTAAATAAATTACATGAGTAGTAGCACAATTAATGAAAAAATGAATGTCATGTTCCCGTTGTGTACTTTGAGATTTAAATTTATCGCCTTCAGACACAAAACCGCATATTTTGCAGATGGGTGTTCTGCACTTAAAAAATCAATTCTTTTTGTGTAACCAACATTAATTAACATGTGGCTTAAGATCTGAAGGAGATAAAGAATTCCCCAAGGTGTTCCCCTTTCTGTGTATATAGTCACAGCCCTCTTCAATAACCTGTTTAAGGATGGGATCCATTTAAAGAATGGGCAGGGATTCTTTGACAATATCACAAATTTTATTAAACTCCAAGCTATATGCTGTAATACATTTTGTTTTTTGTTTTTGTTTAGCATTTTATTATTATTATTATTATTAGGTATTTGTAGAGCGTCAACAGATTCCGCAGCGCTGTAAACATAGTCGGTATACAGGATAGTTTTTGTAGGAATCAAGTGGGTAGAGGGCCCTGCCGAGAGTTTTACTGTTGCAGTCGGCTCTTATGAAGGCAATCTGCAAACAGCTGGGCTCATAGGCTTACATTCTAATGGGTTCAAGGGGAAAGCAATGGAGTTAGGAAAGGTTAGTGTTGGTTGTAAGCATCCCTGAATAGTAGAGTTTTTAGGGAGCGCTTGAAGCTGTTAAAACTAGTGAAGTGTCTTGTGAAGCAAGGCAGGGAGTTCCACAAGATGGGGGCCAGTCTGGAGAAGTCCTGTAAATGGGAATGTGAGGAAGTAACAAGAGAGGAGGAGAGGAGGAGATCCTGAGCCGATTGAAGGGGATGGGAGGGAGAGGATCTGGAGACAAGTTCTGAAATGTAGGGGGGAGCAGTGCAGTTAAGAGCTTTGTATGTCAGAGTGAGGATTTTGTGTTTAATCCTAGAGGCAAGAGGAAGCCAGTGAAGGTATTGGCAAAGAGGTGCAGCAGATGAAGAGTGACGAGTAAGGAAGATGAGCCTGGCAGAGGCATTCATAATGGATTGTAAAGGAGCTATGCAGCAGCTAGGTAGACCAGAGAGGACGGAGTTGCAGTAGTCGAGGCGGGAAAGGATGAGAGAGTGGATTAAAATCTTAGTTGTATCTTGTGTAAGGAAATGTCTAATTTTAGAGATGTTGTAAAGGTGGAAGTGGCAGGCTTTAGCCAAGGACTGAATGTGAGGAGTGAAGGAAAGATCTGAGTCAAGTGTGACCACAAGACATCAGGCATGCGGGGTAGGGGTAATGATGTAATTATCAACAGTTATAGAAATTTTGGAGGTGAAGACATTGGAAGAAGGGGGAAAAATAAGGAGTTCAGTTTTAGAGAGATTTAGCTTAAGGTAGTGAAGAGGACATCCAAGATGAGATATGAGAAAGATAGTTAGTGACATGGGTTAGTAAGGAAGGAGGTAGGGTCTGGTGCAGAGAGGTAGATTTGGGTGTCATTGGCATACAAATGATATTGAAACCATGGGACTTTATTAAGGAGCCGAATGATGACGTGTAGATTGAAAAGAGAAGGGGACTGAGGACAGTCTGAGCCTTGAGGTACCCCAACAGAAAGTGGTAACGGGGCAAAGGATGCTCCGGAGAAGGCTACACTAAATGTATGGTTAGTCAGATAGGAAGAGAACCACAAGAGAGCTGTGTCACAGATGCTGAAGAATTGGAGGGTTTGGAGCAGAAGAGGATGGTCAACAGTGTCAAAGGCTGCAGACAGGTCAAGGAGGATAAGCAGAGAGAAGTGGCCTTTGGATTTTGCTGTAAGTAGGTCATTGGTAACCTTGACAATTGCTGTCTCTGTAGAGTGATTGGGAGGAAATCTAGATTGCAGTGGGTCAAGAAGAGAGTTTAGTGTAAGGAAATGGGATATACGTGCATATACTAGCTTTTCGAGGAGCTTTGAGGCAAGAGGGAGTAGGGAAATAGGGCGGTAGTTGAATGGAGAGGTTGGATCGAGGGAAGGTTTTTTAAGGATAGGTGTGATCAGTGCATGTTTTAGAGATGAGGGAAATATACCAGTGCTGAGGGAGAGGTTAAAAATGTGTGTGAGTATGGGGATGAGGGTAGAAGAAAGGGAGGGGAGTAGCTGTGAGGGGATGGGGTCGAGGGGACAGGTAGTGTGGTGGGAGGACAGTATAAGGGCAGAAACTTCATCCTCGTTAACAGGGGCAAAAGAGCTGCATTTTTGGATATTTGGGTTTTGGATGATTGTGAGCTTTTGAGGGGGTGGGAGATTGGTAGTATATTGAGAGCTGATTTCACTTCTGATGGAGTCAATTTTGTTATTGAAGTGGATGGCAAAATCTTGAGCTGAGAGAGAGGTTGTATTAGGAGGTGGGGGTGGGCGGAGAAGAGTATTGAATGTGGAGAACAGACGTTTTGGGTTAGAGGAAAGAGTAGAGATGAGATTAGAGAAGTATTGTTGCTTATAGAGATTAAGGGCAGAATAGTAGGAGTTCAGGATGAACTTGTAGTGAAGAAAGTCAGCTGAACTCCGAGATTCCCTCCAGTGTCGCTCAGCAGTATGGGAACATCTGCGTAGATACCGTGTCAGAGGAGTATGCCAGAGCTGAGGATGAGAGTGTGGTTTCAGAGATATGGTTGGAGGGGCCAGTTTGTCAATGACCGATGTAAGGGTGGAGTTATACTGGCAGATAGATTGGTCAGGGCAGGAAAAGGATGGTGATGGATGAGAGAGAGGTTTGAGAGAGCATTTTGCTTATCACATTTTTTTTACATGAAAGGAGATCTTCCCTCCAAAGATTTTCAACATGGTTTTTGGCCACATTTAAAACTTGTTCAGTATATCCTCTCTCTTTCAATCTAACTAAGACCTCTTGAGCTGATTTTCAAATCTCTGTGGTACAGTTTCTTTTTATGCGTATTAGTTCACCTTTAGTATACCTCTTACTACGTGTCTGGGATGACAGGAATTGTACTGTAAAATGGTGTTCCCTGCTGTAGGCTTTCTGAACACCTTTCGTGCATTTATATACAGGTAACCCTCAGTTTACGCCAGGGTTAGGTTCCAGGAGGAATGGTTGTAAATCGAAACTGTTGTAAATTGAAACCCAGTTTATAATGTAAGTCAATGGGAAGTGAGGGAGTTAGGTTCCAGACCCCTCTCAAAATTGTCATAAGTAATACTTAATACATTTATTTTTAAAGCTTTGAAATGAAGACTTTAAATGCTAAACAACATTATAAACCTAATAATATAGATTGTATCATCATCAAACTAAGTTTAATGAACAAAAACATTTGCTAAACATCACCTAATAAAATAATTACACAACAGACTGCATCATCATGAAACTAAGTTTAATGAACTAAAACATTTTTTACTTGCATTTTTCTGCAATCAGTTCTCTGCATTATTAGCATGTTAGATAATATTGGGTCTGCACCTATACTATGCATTTCAATCTGCATGATTAATAAGCAGTTAGGCACCCTCACCTCTTGCAGCTGGACAGGAAGATAATAGGGAAGTGTCTGCTAAATCTTGTTGCTTGATAGCTAATGTCTGCTCTGTGTACACAGATCAATTTAAGGCTGTTAAATTGCATAACTTTGCTGCAAAAACAAGCGGACAGCTCCACCTACTGGCTATTTTAATTAGTGCATTGCTTTCCAAAGCTTTTCAATAGCAGTCACATGACTAAAAAAAGGTTGTTATTCTGAAACGGTGCAAATTGTACCAGCGTAAACCAAGGGCCACCTGTATATATAAAAACAAAATTTCATTAAAATTATGGGGGGGGGGAGATAAAAAACTGAAATTAAAATCCTCCATGTCTCCAAATTAAATCAATGTAAATATTTGCATAGGAAATTAGTACATCTAAGCAAGTATCCCCGCTTGCTTTCACCCAGAAATTCTTAATAGGCAATGTTTCCAATGCACAAGAGAATTGTGGGTAAGATATGCAAATTCTCATTTTTTTTGCTTCAAAAATACTGTTTTAACACAGCGATCCTTTTAAACAGGGAATATGACAGCATGAGTGAGTGATTTCTGGTTTGCTGTCATATTCCTGTTTAAAAGGATCGCTGTGTTAAAACAGTATTTTTGAAGCAAAAAAACTGAGAATTTGCATACATAATTTGCCTATCTTACCCATAATTCTCTTGTGCATTGGAAACATTGCATATTAAGAATTTCTGGGTGAAAGCAAGCGGGTGATACTTGCTTAGATGTACTAATTTCCTATGCAAATATTTACATTGATATATATATATATATATATATATATATATATATAATTTACAGTATATATATATATGTATATTTACAGTATATATATATATATATATATATATATATATATATATATATATATATACTATATATATAGTAAGCAAAGTTATGGTAACCCAATGAAACTGTGCACTGAAAGCTGCAAGCGGTCATTAGAGGCTATCAAGAGAAAGGGGTCTGTCTCTAAATATAAGGGAGCATACTCACAGACGTGTGGCTGAAAACTCTCTCCCCCAGGTAAGGGTAAAAACGTACATCCGGATCCTAGGTTTTCTACTCCTCGAGACTCCAACAACCACTACCGTAGCCTGATGGAAACTGAGGGGTGTTCACCTGGCCGGAAGGATACCTCCTTATCCTTTTGGGGTACATGAGAAAGAAATACTCTCCCTGTAGTCTCAGCCAACTCCTATATTCCCATGCTGTCTGTAGCATTCTGTGGCGTTCAGCGTCTGAACGAAGGTCCTGCCCCTTTCTCAGCCTGCCTGTGTTATGCCTCTAGTGACCAAGGAGCTGTGCTGCAACGGAATCTTTGCAGACCTGAAGGTGCTCAGCTTGATGAGAAAAGTTCTTTAACGAAATGTTTGAAATAAAGTCCGCAAGCACTTCTCTTCATTAAAAGTCCAAGTTTTTTCAACATAAAGTTAAAAGGATTGATAAAAAAAATCAAAAGTCACACAGCTTGTAGGTAGCAAGAAAGTCTGACATGTGTCGTCCGTAGCCTTAATCAATAGGACATAATTAAAACCATATGTGCCATTAAAATTTATACCTAAAGCTGGTTACTCATTGGTTCACTGAAAAACCCTTAAACAATCAGCAAATGATAACAACCTACTTTGGTGATTAATCCTATGCCTACCATATGTTGCCAATCTCTTTGCTCACTTTATTTATATGTATATGCTTATGTTGTCACTCACTATACCGTAACTTGATTAAACCTCTCATGCTTTCAAGCAGTTATGCACATATAACAAATATTTCTTATGTTACATAGTAACATAGTAGATGAGGTTGAAAAAAAGACGAAGTCCATCGAGTTCAACCTATACAAATCTAAAATATATACAACAAGCTTCAGTTAAGCTTAAATATCCCACTAAAAGGTGACCATTTAATACTAGCAATCATATCCATGAATTTTGTTTATAGACAGAAATGTATCCAAATAATTTTTAAATGTATCTAGGGTATTGGCATTCACTACCTCCTTTGGTAATGAGTTCCACAATTTTATTGCTCTTAGAGTGAAAAAATGTTTCTGTTGCAAGAGATTAAATCTCCTTTCCTCCAACCTTGAATTGTGACCTCTGGTCACAAACAATTTTCTTGGAATAAACAGAGCTTCTGCCATCTCTGTATATGGGCCTTGAATATATTTATAAAGTAATCATGTCACCCCTTAAGCGCCTTTTTTTCTAAAGAAAACAGACCAGTTTGGCTAGCCTCTCCTCATAGGTTAAATTCTTTAATCCCCTTATTAGCTTGGTGGCCCTTCTCTGAACTTTTTCTAGTTCTGCAATATCTTTTTTTTGCGATTGGTCCCCAGAAACTGCACTCCATACTCAAGGTGAGGTCTTACCAGGGCTTTGTATAGTGACAGAATTATGCTTTCCTCCCTTGAGTCAATGCCCTCTTTTAATACATGCTAGTATCTTATTAGCCTTTGAAGCTGCTGCCCTGCATTATGCACCCATATTTAGCTTGTTATCTATTACTACCCTCAAAGCCCTTTACTCCTGTGTTTGGCTAAGTCTTGTCCCATTTAAATAATACGTAGCCTGCTTATTTTTGCTTCCAAAATGTAGAACCTTGCATTTTCCCGTATTAAATCTCATTTTCCATTTACCTGCCCATACTTCTAATTTTTGCAGGTCCGTTGTACGAAAGTTCATCCTGCTCTGACCTAATGACTTTACTTACTTAGTATCATCTGCAAAAATAGAGATGTCGTTATTTAATCCTAGCTCCAAGTCATTTATAAAAATTGAAAAGAATAGGGCCCAGAACTGATCCCTGGGGTACTCCACTGATTACCTTTGTCCAATCTGAGTATGATCCATTTACTACTAACTCATTTCTCCCTATCTTTTATCCAGTTATTATATCCATAAACTAACATTTTCATCTATTCCCAGTCCCCTTAATTTGTGCATTAATCTCTCATGTGGCACTGTATCAAACACCTTTGCACATATCCAAGTATATCACATCAGCTGATTCCCTTTTATCTAATATTTTTTACCTTACTTCCTCATAGAATCTAATTAGAATTAGTTTGACATGATCTATTTCTCATAAAACCATGCTGATTAGAACTCATAATCTTGTTTACATGAATATGCTCATCAATATAATCCTTTATAATCCTCTCAAATTATTTTACCCCACTATTGATGTCAGACTAACTGGTCTATAGCTTCCTGGATCATCCCTACTTCCCTTTTTGAAGAGTGGCACCCACATCAGCTTTACGCCAATCCTTGGGGTACCATGCCTGAGGATAATGAGTCTTGAAAAATTAAGTCCTTACCATTAGCTAACTAAAATACAATTAATAAAACTAATCTATAATACAAAAAAAAACACTAAATTACAGAAAATAAAAAAATATTACAAGAAGTTTAAAACTAATTACACCTAATCTAAGCCCCCTAATAAAATAAAAAAGCCCCCAAAATAATAAAATGCCCTACTCTTTTCTAATACAAAAGTAATCAGCTCTTTTACCAGCCCTTGTAAAAGGGCTTTTTTGTGGGGCATTGCCCCAAAGTATCAGCTCTTTTACTTGTAAAAAAAAATACAACCCCCCCCCAACATTAAAACCCACTCACCCACATACCCCTACTCTAACCCACCCAAACTCCCCCTAAAAAAAAACCTAACGCTCCACACCCTGAAGATCTCCCTCTTCATCCAAGGTGCGCAGAGGAGGTCCTTCATCAATTAAAAAGTCTTCATCCAGCGGCGTCTTCAATCCTTCACTCCATCCGGGGGTGGAGGTGGAGCCATCTTCCAAGGAGCCGACGTGGAGCCATCCTCTTCATCCGGAGTCTTCTAACACAATGACGGTACCTTTAAGTGACACCATCCCAAGATTCTATCAGTCAATTGGAAATTAAGGTAGGAAAAATCTGATTGGCTGATTCAATCAGCCAATCAGATTGAAGTTCAATCCGATTGGCTGATCCAATCAGCCAATAGTATTGAGCTCGCTTTCTATTGGCTGTTCCAATCAGCCAATAGAATGTGAGCTAAATACGATTGGCTGATTGGATCAGCCAATCGGATTGAACTTCAATCTGATTGGTTGATTGAATCAGCAATCAGATTTTTCCTACCTTAATTCCCAATTGGCTGATAGAATCCTATCAGCCAATCGGAATTGAAGGGACGCCATCTTGGATGACGTCACTTAAAGGGTACCGTCATTGTGTTAGAAGGACTCCCGGATGAAAAGGATGGCTCCGCGTCAGCTCCTTGGAAGATGGCTCCGCTCCGGATGGATGAAGAATTGAAGACGCCGCCTGGATGAAGACTTCTACCGGATGAAGGCACCTCCTAGTGCGCACCTTGGTATGAAGATTTCGGCCCGGGTCGGTGAAGACAACTCAAGGTAGGGAGTTCTTCAGGGGGGTTAGCGTTTTTTTAAGGGGGTTTGGGTGGGTAAGATTTAAGGGTATAGGGTGGTGGGTTTTAATGTTGGGGGGTATTGTATTTTTTTTTACAGGTAAAAGAGCTGATTACTTTGGGGCAATGCCCCGCAAAAAGCCCTTTTATGGGCTGGTAAAAGACTGATTACTTTTGTAATTTAGAATAGGGTAGGGCATTTTATTATTTTGGGGGCTTTTTTATTTTATTAGGGGGCTAGATTAGGTGTAATTAGTTTAAACTTCTTGTAATATTTTTTTATTTTCTGTAATTTAGTGGGATTTTTATATTATAGATTAGTTTATTTAATTGTATTTTAGTTTAGCTAATTGTAGGTAATTTATTTAATTAATTTAATGATAGTGTAGTGTTAGGTGTATTTGTAACTATCGGTTAGGATTTATTTTTCAGGTAATTTTGTACTTATTTTAACTAGGTAGCTATTAAATAGTTTTTAACTATTTAATAACTATTGTACCTAGTTAAAAATAAATACAAAGTTGCCTGTAAATAAATATAAATCCTAAAATAGCTACAATGTAATTATTAGTTATATTGTAGCTATATTAGGGTTTATTTTCTAGGTAAGTATTTAGTTTTAAATAGGATCTAATTTATTTAATTATAGGAATATTATTTTGTTTTATTTAAATTATATTTATGTTAGGGGGTGTTAGGGTTAGGGGTTAGACTTAGGTTTAGGGGTTAATACTTTATTATAGCTGCAGCGACGTCTGGGGGGCGGAAGATTTGGGGGTTAATAATTGTAGACAGGAGAAGAAAAGAGAACAAATCCGGATAAATAGCCAGTGCAGTAGAGTTTATTCTTCTAAGTTGTAGTTTAGCAGGAACAGCTTAAACTATCTGACATGTTTCGCGCATGCCACATGCGCTTCTTCAGAGATAGTGGTTTGGGTGCCACAGGTGAGCCTTAATAGGCTGATAATTGTAGGTAGGTGGCGGCGATGTTAAGGAGGGCAGATTAGGGGTTAATACAATTTATTATGGTGTTTGTGAGGCGGGAGTGTGGCGGTTTAGGGGTTAATACATTTATTATAGTGGCAGCGAGGTCCAGTTGGCAGATTAGGGGTTAATAAGTGTAGGTAGGTGGCAGCGACATGGGGGGGGCAGATTAGGGGGGTAATAAATATAATATAGGTGTCGGCGATGTTAGGGGCAGTAGATTAGGGGTTCATAGCTATAATGTAGGTGGCGGCGGTGTCCGGAGCAGCAGATTAGGGGTTAATAGTATAATGCAGGTGTCAACGATAGCGGGGCAGCAGATTAGGGGTTAATAAGTGTAAGGTTAGGGGTGTTAAGACTCGGGGTTCATGTTAGGGTGTTAGGCGTAGACTTAGAGAGTGTTTCCCCATAGGAAACAATAGGGCTGCATTAGGAGCTGAACGCTGCTTTTTTGCAGGTGTTAGGTTTTTTTTCAGTCAGCTCAGCCCCATTGTATCCTATGGGGATATCGTGCACGAGCACGTTTTTCCAGCTTACCGCTACTGTAGGCAACGCTGGTATTGAGGGTTGAAGTGGAGCTAAATTATGCTCTACGCTCCCTTTTCTGAGCCTAACGCAGCCACTCAGAAAACTCTAAATACCAGCGTTGTCTTAAAGGTGCGCTGGAAAAAAAAGCAGCATTAGCACTGCGGGTCTTTACCGACAAAACTCTAAATCTAGGCATATGAAGGGTACATATACATAACATTATGATCATCTATACTATATACTAACTAACATTAGTGAGACTAAGCTAGTGATAAGTCAAAAGTAAACATAATGGGGGGGTAGTTATCAAGCCGTCTACTTTTCTGGCTTCGCCGGCCCAATACGCCCGCCTAAGCTCGCCTCACATCGCCGCCGCGGACCTGAAAAAATACGCCTAAGTTATCAAATAAAGCTGTCAAAAAGCCGCGGGGCGATGAGCAGCGGACTGTGAGAGTTATCACTCATCCGATCTCGCTGCCCTTCGGCTTTTTCCCAGCTTTATTGCTAGCCTGTCACTAAGCACTCACACTAAACTACACTGTTCTACCCCCCTATACCGGCGCCCCCGGAGCCTCCCGCAACTCAAAGTTACTAACCCCTAAACCGCCGCTCCTAGACCCTGCCGCAACTCTTATAAATGTATTAACCCCTAAACCGCCGCTCCTAGACCCTGCCGCAACTCTTATAAATGTATTAACCCCTAAACCGCCGCTCCCGGACACCGCTGCCACCTACAGTATACCTAGTAACCCCTATCCTGCCCCCCCTACACCGTCGCCCTCTATTATAAAATTATTAACCCCTATCCTGCTGATCCCGCACCTCTCCGCAACTAAATAAATAGTATAACCCCTAAACCGACGCTCCCTGAACCCGCCGCAACCTATATTAAACCTATTAACCCCTATCCTGCCCCCCCTACACCGTCGCCACCTATAATAAATATATTAACCCCTAATCTGCCCCCCACTACACCGCCGCCACTGTAATAAAATTATTAACCCCTAAACCTAAGTCTAACCCTAACCCTAACGCCCCCCTAACTTAAATATTAATTAAATAAATCTAAATAAATTAACTCTTATTAACTAAATGAATCCTATTTAAAACTAAATACTTACCTTTAAAATAAACCCTAATATAGCTACAATATAAATAATAATTATATTCTAGCTATTTTAGGATTTATTTTTATTTTACAGGTACCTTCCAATTTATTTTAACCAGGTACAATAGCTATTAAATAGTTATTAACTATTTAATAGCTTACCTAGCTAAAATAAAGAGAAATGTACCTGTTAAATAAATCCTAACCTAAGTTACAATTACACCTAACACTACACTATACTTTAATAAATTATTCCTATTTAAAAATAAATACTTACCTGTAAAATAAACCCGAAGATAGCTACAATATAATTAATAATTATATTGTAGCTATCTTAGGATTTATATTTATTTTACAGGTAACTTTGTATTTATTTTAGCTAGTTAGAATAGTTATTAAATAGTTATTAACTATTTAATAACTACCTAGCTAAAAGAAATACAAAATTACCTGTAAAATAAATCCTAACCTAAGTTACAATTAAACCTAATACTACACTATCATTAAATTAATTAAATAAACTACCTACAAATAACTACAATTAAATACAATTACATAAACTAACTAAAGTACAAAAAATAAAAAAAGCTAAGTTACAAAAAATAAAAAAATAAGTTACAAACATGTTAAAAATATTACAACAATTTTAAGCTACTTACACCTAATCTAAGCCCCCTAATAAAATAACAAACCCCCCCAAAATAAAAAAATGCCCTACCCTATTCTAAATTAAATAAATTTCAAAGCCTTTTACCTTACCAGCCCTTAAAAGGGCCATTTGTGGGGGCATGCCCCAAAGAAAACAGCTCTTTTGCCTGTAAAAGAAAAATACAACCCCCCCCCAACATTAAAACCCACCACCCACATACCCCTAATCTAACCCAAACCCCCCTTACAAAAACCTAACACTAATCCCCTGAAGATCATCCTACCTTTAGTTGTCTTCACTCAGCCGAGCCACCGATGGAACCGAAGTGGACATCCGGAGCGGAAGAAGTTAATCCTCCAAGCGGCGCTGAAGAAATCTTCCATCCGATGAAGTCATCATCCAGGCGGCGCTGAAGAAAAGTCTTCGATCCAGCCGATGTCATCTTCAAAGAGGCGCTGAAGAGGTCTTCTATCCGGGCGAAGTCATCTTCCAAGCTGGGTCTTGAATCTTCCTTCCGCCAACGCGGAACCACCTTCTTCACCGATGGACTACGACGAATGACGGCTCCTTTAAGGGACGTCATCCAAGATGGCATCCCCTCAATTCCGATTGGCTGATAGGATTCTATCAGCCAATCGGAATTAAGGTAGGAAAAATCTGATTGGCTGATGGAATCAGCCAATCAGATTGAGCTCGCATTCTATTGGCTGTTCCGATCAGCCAATAGAATGCGAGCTCAATCTGATTGGCTGATTGGATCAGCCAATTGGATTGAACTTGAATCTGATTGGCTGATTCCATCAGCCAATCAGAATTTTCCTACCTTAATTGCGGTGGGCTCCGGGAGCGGCGGTTTAGGGGTTAATATGTATAGAGTAGCTTGCGGTGGGCTCCGGGAGCGGCGGTTTAGGGGGTAATAACTTTATTTAGTTGCGGCGGTGTAGGGGGGACAGATTAGTGGTGTTTAGACTCGGGGTACATGTTAGGGTGTTAGGTGCAGACAGCTCCCATAGAAATCAATGGGTTGTCTGTCAGCAGCGAACTTGTACTTTCGCTATGGTCAGACTCCCATTGATTCCTAGGGGATCTGCCGCCTCCAGGGGTGGCGGTTTGAAAACCAGGTACGCTGGGCCGTAAAAGTGCCGAGCGTACCTGCTAGTTTTTTGATAACTAGCAAAAGTAGTGAGAATGTGCCGCACTTGTGTGCGGAACATCTGGAGTGACGTAAGAACCGATCTGTGTGCAATCTATATGTTATGATAATTCATGTGTTTAAAGTGATTGTTCTCTGTGCTTGTCACTAGTATCTATTCAGAATTTACTGCAGACCCTATGCATATAGCAAAATACACATATATGCTCACATTTGTATGCGAACATGTCCATACTAACACGTAGACCTATATGTACATATATATATATACAAACATAATTACATAATTTAAGTGAGGATTAGGTCTTGATGTCCAATTAAATCATATACCAACATTTATACTTGGGTTCTTTATAATATATAATATTATTTAATTAAATTTTTATTATTTTTGGTAATATGAAATAATTGCATAATGGTTCTATAAAATTGAGAAATTGAACAGAATTTAATGTTGCAGTGTTCATATAATTTTTGCCAGTTGGTTTAATATAGAGCGGCTATACTGACTAGGATATCCTAGTGTTTGCTGATAGGAACTTAGGGGTTAATGAGATGTGTTTTAATTGATGTTATGTCATTGGACAGAAATCTGTACATAAAAGAGCACTTTCACCACCTGTTCCCTATCAGTGAACAAGTGCCCCAGAGGCATGAAAGCGTATGATGTCACAGGAGGTGATGTTCCCCCTGTTCCAGTTCATATAATATGTTTTACCAAGTTGCTGTATGAGGATTATGTTTTTATCATCTACTGAATAAAGACTGGCTTTTTACCTATTGCATCCCTGGTGTGCCGAGGAGTTTCCTTGTTTTCTTCTATGTGCAGTGTCTGGACAGAGGCGTAATCCCTACGTGCACCCGCATTGGCCAAGGAGCAGGACATGTGGCAACGCAGAAGAATGCCGTGGTAATGAGTTGATTGGAGCATCCTACCCTCACCCGTTGTGTTCCAGTGTCGCTCTCTGTTCTGGGTAAGTGGCTCGTCAACCGGTGCTTGTGATAGCACTTAACATACATTAACAGTTTTTACCCACGAGCGCATCACATAGCGTTGCCTGAAGATTGCTCTTCCTATATGGGCCTAATGGATCGATAGATCAGCTATTTAACTACCTCCATTACAGTATCAGTGACTGGTAAAGATTATATATCAGCCGCTTTACCGCGGCACCGCAACTTTATCACATATTCCTTCTGGATACCTGGATACCTAAGTGTGTATATGTAATATATTATTTGTGGACACCTCAGCACCAACAACGGTACAACGGAGTATGTTGTTGGCAGTTTTTATAGCTATAGTATTATCATGATGGACTGTGTAATGTGAGCTTTACCATTCCTGCCTAAATACTTACTTCTAGTCATGGACAGTGAGCTTTGTCTTAGGGCATAACAGTGTGCCCGGAGTTTATGCTATTCGTTGAGGATATAAACATGAGCCTAACATACACCGACATAGAAGTTGCCATCAGGCTCCATGCATAAATTTTATATATACTGCATATCTTATACCAATTGGCGAAGTCCGCAACTATCTGTCTTTTTAAACCAACTGGACATATAGCTTAAGAATTAACCTAAAACAGATGAGGACATAAATACCTCCCCGAGGATTTAATAACATAAGCAGTAAATAGCTATCTATTAATCATGTACACAGCTGGAGTTACTAACGAATCATTTGTGGATATTCAGGAGTTCTTTGTAATATTTTTTCTGTTATAACCATTAACTTTCTTTTTGACAAAATTTGAGCATTATTATGTATCCAATAGCCACTGTATTTAGGCTTATGCTCAACTGGTGCTCTATAACAAACTGATATAAATTTAAATAGAGGGTTAATTAATCATTTCAATAGATCTATTCAAATATGTGTATTCGTTAGCATCTCATATGGTTATCTTATTGATTAACTATTGAGGAATCAATTTAATATATGCTATAACATTAATTTATTCCATAAGTACGATGTACTGAGGGCCTATTTATATTATCCAGTAACTTTGGTGCTTGTTTTAGATTTTCACTTTGAGCACTTTAAATATAAAATAATTTTTTTTTCTTGCTGCTTTAATAAACTAGGCACTTTATGTACATCAGAAGCACTTTATTGAGTAACCACTGTACCTCATGTCCGAATATAATAGACGTAAAGTTCATCTCTAAAATATCTTATAATATCATTGTGGCTGTTATTGTTTTATATCTACACTAATTGTATTTCCATCTGTATTTATTTATATATCATGGAACCACAGGAAGTACAAGGCTTTGTTTTTGAGGATCTTACACAAACACTTGATCCCTCAGCAGACACATTACAGTCTTGGTTAGATGATGCTCAACATGATCTTGAGAGTTTATTTGTACAAATGGATAGTCTAAGAAAGACAGATATTAGACTAGAATTGGACATCAAGACCTTCCTTATCTATCAACAGAGAGAACACATTCCTAGGGGACTTAGGATAAAAAAGTTTCCATCATTTCATGTTACATGTTTAAAATTCATAGAGGAATGGAACACAGCACTTTCTACATGTTCCCAAACATTAATGACAATTTTGATTAATTATAAAAAACAACAGAGGTTGACACTAATTAAACAAATGCAAGATTTACAAATTGAACTAAAACAGGTACAAACAGACCCTGAATTTGGTCTTTATGACACTCAATTTAAAGAAAATATGCAAACATTTCGGAGAGAACTATGGGAGTTTAAGTCACAAAAAATCAATAGGGATAAAATGGACTATGATACTGATAATGTTTATTCATGGTCTCATAAAGGATTAGTCTCTGTAAATAATAACAAGAGTAAAAAACTCAGATACAAAAAATCAAAACAGAATAGAAAGGTAACCTTCAGTGACACTGAGTACGATTACGACACATCAGACAGTGACTCCACGGGATACACACACGATACATCAGGACAGTTATCAGTACTCAGTACACCTACTATTCCTCAATCAGTATTGTCAAAAAATGGATCAGGCCCACCTCACTCAATCTTAAAACCATTAAATCCAAAAGAACACGTAGAGGGGGCCAAAACAGATACCGTCGCAGACATAGAAAAAACAAAGCGATACCCACAGAGGATAAGGAGGAAACAAACACACAGATATCTACAAAAGAAGTGATTAATTTGTCAGACTATAGCCTTAGTGGTGAGGAAGAGAGGGTATTGTCACGAGGGCTTAGTTTCTCTCCATCCAAGAAGTTTAAACTAATTACACCTAATCTAAGCCCCCTAATAAAATAAAAAGCCCCCCAAAATAATAAAATGCCCTACTCTTTTCTAAATTACAAAAGTAATCAGCTCTTTTACCAGCCCTTAAAAGGGCTTTTTGTGGGGCATTGCCCCAAAGTAATCAGCTCTTTTACTTGTAAAAAAAAATACAACCCCCCAACATTAAAACCCACCACCCACATACCCCTACTCTAACCCACCCAAACTCCCCTTAAAAAAAACCTAACGCTAACCCCCTGAAGATCTCCCTCTTCATCCAAGGTGCGCAGAGGAGGTCCTTCATCAATTAAAAGTCTTCATCCAGGCGGCGTCTTCAATCTTCATCCATCCGGGGTGGAGTGGAGCCATCTTCCAAGGAGCCGACGTGGAGCCATCCTCTTCATCCGGAGTCTTCTAACACAATGACGGTACCTTTAAGTGACACCATCCAAGATTCTATCAGTCAATTGGAATTAAGGTAGGAAAAATCTGATTGGCTGATTCAATCAGCCAATCAGATTGAAGTTCAATCCGATTGGCTGATCCAATCAGCCAATAGTATTGAGCTCGCATTCTATTGGCTGTTCCAATCAGCCAATAGAATGTGAGCTAAATACGATTGGCTGATTGGATCAGCCAATCGGATTGAACTTCAATCTGATTGGTTGATTGAATCAGCCAATCAGATTTTTCCTACCTTAATTCCAATTGGCTGATAGAATCCTATCAGCCAATCGGAATTGAAGGGACGCCATCTTGGATGACGTCACTTAAAGGTACCGTCATTGTGTTAGAAGACTCCGGATGAAAAGGATGGCTCCGCGTCAGCTCCTTGGAAGATGGCTCCGCTCCGGATGGATGAAGATTGAAGACGCCGCCTGGATGAAGACTTCTACCGGATGAAGGACCTCCTGTGCGCACCTTGGATGAAGATTTCGGCCCGGTCGGGTGAAGACAACTCAAGGTAGGGAGATCTTCAGGGGGTTAGCGTTTTTTAAGGGGGTTTGGGTGGGTTAGATTAAGGGTATAGGGTGGTGGGTTTTAATGTTGGGGGGTATTGTATTTTTTTTTACAGGTAAAAGAGCTGATTACTTTGGGGCAATGCCCCGCAAAAAGCCCTTTTATGGGCTGGTAAAAGACTGATTACTTTTGTAATTTAGAATAGGGTAGGGCATTTTATTATTTTGGGGGGCTTTTTTATTTTATTAGGGGGCCTAGATTAGGTGTAATTAGTTTAAACTTCTTGTAATATTTTTTTATTTTCTGTAATTTAGTGGGATTTTTATATTATAGATTAGTTTATTTAATTGTATTTTAGTTTAGCTAATTGTAGGTAATTTATTTAATTAATTTAATGATAGTGTAGTGTTAGGTGTATTTGTAACTTCGGTTAGGATTTATTTTACAGGTAATTTTGTACTTATTTTAACTAGGTAGCTATTAAATAGTTATTAACTATTTAATAACTATTGTACCTAGTTAAAATAAATACAAAGTTGCCTGTAAAATAAATATAAATCCTAAAATAGCTACAATGTAATTATTAGTTATATTGTAGCTATATTAGGGTTTATTTTCTAGGTAAGTATTTAGTTTTAAATAGGATTAATTTATTTAATTATAGGAATATTATTTTGTTTTATTTAAATTATATTTATGTTAGGGGGTGTTAGGGTTAGGGTTAGACTTAGGTTTAGGGGTTAATAACTTTATTATAGCTGCAGCGACGTTGGGGGCGGAAGATTTGGGGTTAATAATTGTAGACAGGAGAAGAAAAGAGAACAAATCCGGATAAATAGCCAGTGCAGTAGAGTTTATTCTTCTAAGTTGTAGTTTAGCAGGAACAGCTTAAACTATCTGACATGTTTCGCGCATGCCACATGCGCTTCTTCAGAGATAGTGGTTTGGGTGCCACAGGTGAGCCTTAATAGGCTGATAATTGTAGGTAGGTGGCGGCGATTGTTAAGGAGGGCAGATTAGGGTTAATACAATTTTATTTGGTGTTTGTGAGGCGGGAGTGTGGCGGTTTAGGGGTTTAATACATTTATTTATAGTGGCAGCGAGGTCCAGGTTGGCAGATTAGGGGTTAATAAGTGTAGGTAGTGTGGCAGCGACATGGGGGGGGCAGATTAGGGGGTAATAAATATAATATAGGTGTCGGCGATGTTAGGGGCAGTAGATTAGGGGTTCATAGCTATAAGTAGGTGGCGGCGGTGTCCGGAGCAGCAGATTAGGGGTTAATAGTATAATGCAGTGTCAACGATAGCGGAGGCAGCAGATTAGGGGTTAATAAGTGTAAGGTTAGGGTGTTAAGACTCGGGGTTCATGTTAGGGTGTTAGGCGTAGACTTAGAGAGTGTTTCCCCATAGGAAACAATAGGGCTGCATTAGGAGCTGAACGCTGCTTTTTTTGCAGGTGTTAGGTTTTTTTTTCAGTCAGCTCAGCCCCCATTGTATCCTATGGGGATATCGTGCACGAGCACCGTTTTTTCCAGCTTACCGCTACTGTAGGCAACGCTGGTATTGAGGGTTTGAAGTGGAGCTAAAATTATGCTCTACGCTCCCTTTTCTGAGCCTAACGCAGCCACTCAGAAAACTCTAAATACCAGCGTTGTCTTAAAGGTGCGCCTGGAAAAAAAGCAAGCATTAGCACTGCGGGTCTTTACCGACAAAACTCTAAATCTAGGCATATGAAGGGTACATATACATAACATTATGATCATCTATACTATATACTAACTAACATTAGTGAGACTAAGCTAGTGATAAGTCAAAGTAAACATAATGGGGGGTAGTTATCAAGCCGTCTACTTTTTCTGGCTTCGCCGGCCCAATACGCCCGCCTAAGCTCGCCTCACATCGCCGCCGCGGACCTGAAAAAATACGCCTAAGTTATCAAATAAAGCTGTCAAAAAGCCAGCGGGGCGATGAGCAGCGACTGTGAGAGTTATCACTCATCCGATCTCGCTCTGCCCTTCGGCTTTTTTCCCAGCTTTATTGCTAGCCTGTCACTAAGCAACTCACACTAAACTACACTGTTCTACCCCCTATACCGGCGCCCCCCGGAGCCTCCCGCAACCTCAAAGTTTCTAACCCCTAAACCGCCGCTCCTAGACCCCTGCCGCAACTCTTATAATGTATTAACCCTAAACGCCGCTCCTAGACCTGCCGCAAACTCTTATAAATGTATTAACCCCTAAACCGCCGCTCCGGACAACGCTGCCACCCTACAGTATACCTAGTAACCCCTATCCTGCCCCCCCCTACACCGTCGGCCTCTATTATAAAATTATTAACCCCTATACCTGCATGATCGCCTGCACCTCTCCGCAACTAAATAAATAGTATAAACCCCTAAACCGACGCTCCCCTGAACCCGCCGCAAACCTATATTAAACCTATTAACCCCTATCCTGCCCCCCCTACACCGTCGCCACCTATAATAAATATATTAACCCCTAATCTGCCCCCCACTACACCGCCCGCCACTGGTAATAAAATTTATTAACCCCTAAACCTAAGTCTAACCCTAACCCTAACGCCCCCTAACTATAAATATTAATTAAATAAATCTAAATAAATTAACTCTTATTAACTAAATGAATCCTATTTAAACTAAATACTTACTTTAAAATAAACCCTAATATAGCTACAATATAAATAATATTATATTCTAGCTATTTTAGGATTTTATTTTTATTTTACAGGTACCTTCCAATTTATTTTAACCAGGTACAATAGCTATTAAATAGTTATTAATCTATTTAATAGCTTACCTAGCTAAATAAAGAGAAATGTACCTGTTATATAAATCCTAACCTAAGTTACAATTACACCTAACACTACACTATACTTTTAATAATTATTCCTATTTAAAAATAAATACTTACCTGTAAAATAAACCCGAAGATAGCTACAATATAATTAATAATTATATTGTAGCTATCTTAGGATTTATATTTATTTTACAGGTAACTTTGTATTTATTTAGGCTAGTTAGAATAGTTATTAAATAGTTATTAACTATTTAATAACTACCTAGCTAAAAGAAATACAAATTACCTGTAAAATATATCCTAACCTAAGTTACAATTAAAACCTAATACTACACTATCATTAAATTAATTAAATAAACTACCTACAATAAACTACAATTAAATACAATTACATAAACCTAACTAAAGTACAAAAAATAAAAAAAGCTAAGTTACAAAAAATAAAAAAAATAAGTTACAAACATGTTAAAAATATTACAACAATTTTAAGCTACTTACACCTAATCTAAGCCCCCTAATAAAATAACAAACCCCCCCCAAAATAAAAAAAATGCCTAACCTATTCTAAAATTAAATAAATTTCAAAGCCTTTTACCTTACCAGCCCTTAAAAAGGGCCATTTGTGGGGGCATGCCCAAAGAAAACAGCTCTTTTGCCTGTAAAGAAAAATACAACCCCCCCCAACATTAAACCCCACCCACCCACATACCCCTAATCTAACCCAAACCCCCCTTACAAAAACCTAACACTAATCCCCTGAAGATCATCCTACCTTTAGTTGTCTTCACTCAGCCGAAGCCACCGATGGAACCGAAGTGGACATCCGGAGCGGAAGAAGTTAATCCTCCAAGCGGCGCTGAAAAAATCTTTCCATCCGATGAAGTCATCATCCAGGCGGCGCTGAAGAAAAGTCTTCGATCCAGCAGATGTCATCTTCAAAGAGGCGCTGAAGAGGGTCTTCTATCCGGCGAAGTCATCTTCCAAGCTGGGTCTTGAATCTTCCTTCCGCCAACGCGGAACACCTTCTTCACCGATGGACTACTGACGAATGACGGCTCCTTTAAGGGACGTCATCCCAAGATGGCGTCCCCTCAATTCCGATTTGGCCTGATAGGATTCTATCAGCAATCGGAATTAAGGTAGGAAAAATCTGATTGGCTGATGGAATCAGGCCAATCAGATTGAGCTCGCATTCTATTGGCTGTTCGATCAGCCAATAGAATGCGAGGCTCAATCTGATTGGCTGATTGGATCAGCCAATTGGATTGAACTTGAATCTGATTGGCTGATTCCATCAGCCAATCAGAATTTTCCTACCTTAATTGCGGGTGGGCTCGGGAGCGGCGGGTTTAGGGGTTAATATGTATAGAGTAGCTTGCGGGTGGGCTCCGGGAGCGGCGGTTTAGGGGGTAATAACTTTATTTAGTTGCGGGCGGTGTAGGGGGGACAGATTAGTGGTGTTTAGACTCGGGTACATGTTAGGGTGGTTAGGTGCAGACAGCTCCCCATAGAAATCAAATGGTTGTCTGTCAGCAGCGAACTTGTACTTTCGCTATGGTCAGACTCCCATTGATTCTAGGGGATCTGCGCCTCCAGGGGTGGCGGTTTGAAAAACCAGGTACGCTGGGCCGGTAAAAGTGCCGAGCGTAACCTGCTAGTTTTTTTGATAACTAGCAAAAGTAGTGAGAACTGTGCCGCACTTGTGTGCAGGAACATCTGGAGTGACGTAAGAACCGATCTGTGGTGCAATCTATATGTTATGATAATTCATGTGTTTAAAGTGATTGTTCTCTGTTGCTTGTCACTAGTATCTATTCAGAATTTACTTCAGACCCTATGCATATAGCAAAATACACATATATCGCTCACTTTGTATGCGAACATGTCCATACTAACACGTAGACCTATATGTACATATATATATATATACAAACATAATTACATAATTTAAGTGAGGATTAGGTCTTGATGTCCAATTAAATCATATACCAAAATTTATACTTGGGTTCTTTATAATATATATATTATTTAATTAATATTTTATTATTTTTGGTAATATTGAAATAATTGCATAATGGTTCTATAAAAATGAGAGAAATGAACAGAATTTAATGTTGCACGTGTTCATATATTTTTGCAGTTGGTTTATTATAGAGCGGCTATACTGACTAGGATATCTGTGTTTGTGATAGGAACTTAGGGGTTAATGAGATGTGTTTTAATTGATGTTATGTCATTGGACAGAAATCTGTACATAAAGAGCACTTTCACCACCTGTTCCCTATCAGTGAACAAGTGCCCCAGAGGGCATGAAACGCGTATGATGTCACAGGAGGTGATGTTCCCCCCTGTTCCAGTTCATATAATATGTTTTACCAAGTTTGCTGTAAGAGGATTATGTTTTTATCATCTACTGAAAAAAGACATGGCTTTTTACCTATTGCATCCCCTGGTTGTGCCGAGGAGTTTCCTTGTTTTCTTCTATGTGCAGTGTCTGGACAGAGGCGTAATCCCTACGTGCACCCCGCATTGGCCAAAGGAGCAGGACATGTGGGCAACGCAGAAGAATGCCGTGGTTAATGAGTTGATTGGAGCATCCTACCCTCACCCGTTGTGTTCCATGTCCGCTCTCTGTTATGGGTAAGTGGCTCGTCAAGAGCGTGCTTGTGATAGCACTTAACATACATTAACTGTTTTTACCCACGAGCGCATCACATAGCGTTGCCTGAAGATTGCTCTTCCTATATGGGCCTAACGGATCGATAGATCAGCTATTTAACTACCTCCATTACAGTATCAGTGACTGTAAAGATTATATATCAGCCGCTTTAACCGCGGCACCGCAACTTTATCACATATTCCTTCTGGATACCTGGATACCTAAGTGTGTATATGTAATATATTATTTGTGGACACCTCAGCACCAACACGGTTACAAACGGAGTATGTTGTTGGCAGTTTTTATAGCTATAGTATTATCATGATGGACTGTGTAATGTGAGCTTTACCATATCCTGCCTAAATACTTACTTCTAGTCGATGGACAGTGAGCTTTTGTCTTAGGGCATAACAGTGTGCCCGGTAGTTTATGCTATTCGTTGAGGATATAAACATGAGCCTAACATACACCGACATAGAAGTTGCCATCAGGCTCCATGCATAAATTTTATATATACTACTGCATATCTTATACCACAATTGGCGAAGTCCGCAACTATCTGTCTTTTTAAACCAACTGGACATATAGCTTAAGAATTAACCTAAAACAGATGAGGACATAAATACCTCCCCCGAGGATTTAATAACATAAGCAGTAAATAGCTATCTATTAATCATGTACACAGCTGGAGTTACTAACGAATCATTTGTGGATATTCAGGAGTTCTTTGTAATATTTTTTCTGTTATAACCATTAACTTTCTTTTTGACAAAATTTGAGCATTATTATGTATCCAATAGCCACTGTATTTAGGCTTATGCTCAACTGGTGCTCTATAACAAACTGATATAAATTTAAATAGAGGGTTAATTAATCATTTCAATAGATCTATTCAAATATGTGTATTCGTTAGCATCTCATATGGTTATCTTATTGATTAACTATTGAGGAATCAATTTAATATATGCTATAACATTAATTTATTCCATAAGTACGATGTACTGAGGGCCTATTTATATTATCCAGTAACTTTGGTGCTTGTTTTAGATTTTCACTTTGAGCACTTTAAATATAAAATAATTTTTTTTTCTTGCTGCTTTAATAAACTAGGCACTTTATGTACATCAGAAGCACTTTATTGAGTAACCACTGTACCTCATGTCCGAATATAATAGACGTAAAGTTCATCTCTAAAATATCTTATAATATCATTGTGCCTGTTATTGTTTTATATCTACACTTAATTGTATTTCCATCTGTATTTATTTATATACCATGGAACCACAGGAAGTACAAGGCTTTGTTTTTGAGGATCTTACACAAACACTTGATCCCTCAGCAGACACATTACAGTCTTGGTTAGATGATGCTCAACATGATCTTGAGAGTTTATTTGTACAAATGGATAGTCTAAGAAAGACAGATATTAGACTAGAATTGGACATCAAGACCTTCCTTATCTATCAACAGAGAGAACACATTTCCTAGGGGACCTTAGGATAAAAAAGTTTCCATCATTTCATGTTACATGTTTAAAATCTATAGAGGATTGGAACACAGCACTTCTACATGTTCCCAAACATTAATGACAATTTTGATTAATTATAAAAAACAACAGAGGTTGGACACTAATTAAACAAATGCAAGATTTACAAATTGAACTAAAACAGGTACAAACAGCCCTGAATTTGGTCTTTATGACACCTCAATTTAAAGAAAATATGCAAACATTTCGGAGAGAACTATGGAGAGTTTAAGTCACAAAAAATCAATAGGGATAAAATGGACTATTGATACTGAAATGTTTATTCATGGTCTCATAAAGGATTTGTCTCTGTAAATAATAACAAGAGTAAAAAACTCAGATACAAAAAATCAAAACAGAATAGAAAGGTAACCTTCAGTGACACTGAGTACGATTACGACACACAAACAGTGACTCCACGGGATACACACACGATACATCAGGACAGTTATCAGTACTCAGTACTACCAACTATTCCTCAATCAGTATTGTCAAAAAATGGATCAGGCCCACCTCACTCAATCTTAAAAACCATTAAATCCAAAAGAACACGTAGAGGGGGCCAAAACAGATACCGTCGCAGACATAGAAAAAACAAAAGCGATACCCACAGAGGATAAGGAGGAAACAAACACACAGATATCTACAAAAGAAGTGATTAATTTGTCAGACTATAGCCTTAGTGGTGAGGAAGAGAGGGTATTGTCACGAGTGCTTTAGTTTCTCTCCATCCAAGAAGTTTTAAACTAATTACACCTAAACTAAGCCCCCTAATAAAATAAAAAGCCCCCCCCAAAATAATAAAATGCCCTACTCTTTTCTAAATTACAAAGTAATCAGCTCTTTTACCAAGCCCTTAAAAGGGCTTTTTGTGGGGCATTGCCCCAAAGTAATCAGCTCTTTTACTTGTAAAAAAAAAATACAACCCCCCAACATTAAAACCCACCACCCACATACCCCTACTCTAACCCACCCAAACTCCCCTTAAAAAAAACCTAACGCTAACCCCCTGAAGATCTCCCTCTTCATCCAAGGAGCGCAGAGGAGGTCCTTCATCAATTAAAAGTCTTCATCCAGAGCGGCGTCTTCAATCTTCATCCATCCGGGGTGGAGTGGAGCCATCTTCCAAGGAGCCGACGTGGAGCCATCCTCTTCATCCGGAGTCTTCTAACACAATGACAGGTACCTCTTAAGTGACACCATCCAAGATTCTATCAGTCAATTGGAATTAAGGTAGGAAAAATCTGATTGGCTGATTCAATCAGCCAATCAGATTGAAGTTCAATCCCGATTGGCTGATCCAATCAGCCAATAGTATTGAGCTCAGCATTCTATTGGCTGTTCCAATCAGCCAATAGAATGTGAGCTAAATACGATTGGCTGATTGGATCAGCCAATCGGATTGAACTTCAATCTGATTTGGTTGATTGAATCAGCCAATCAGTTTTTTTTCCTACCTTATATTCCAATTGGCTGATAGAATCCTATCAGCCAATCGGAATTGAAGGGACGCCATCTTGGATGACGTCACTTAAAGGTACCGTTCATTGTGTTTAGAAGACTCCGGATGAAAAGGATGGCTCCGCGTCAGCTCCTTGGAAGATGGCTCGCTCCGGATGGATGAAGATTGAAGACGCCGCTGGATGAAGACTTCTACCGGATGAAGGACCTCCTGTGCGCACCCTTGGATGAAGATTTCGGCCCGGTCGGGTGAAGACAACTCAAGGTAGGGAGATCTTCAGGGGGTTAGCGTTTTTTAAGGGGGTTTGGGTGGGTATAGATTAAGGGTATAGGGTGGTGGGTTTTAATGTGTGGGGGGTATTGTATTTTTTTTTACAGGTAAAAGAGCTGATTACTTTGGGGCAATGCCCCCGCAAAAAGCCCTTTTATGGGCTGGTAACAAGACCTGATTACTTTTGTAATTTAGAATAGGGTAGGGCATTTTATTATTTTGGGGGGGCTTTTTTATTTTATTAGGGGGGCCTAGATTAGCGTGTAATCTAGTTTAAACTTCTTGTAATATTTTTTTATTTTCTGTAATTTAGTGGGATTTTTATATTATAGATTAGTTTATTTAATTGTATTTTGTTTAGCTAATTGTAGGTAATTTATTTAATTAATTTAATGATAGTGTAGTGTTAGGTGTATTTGTAACTTCGGTTAGGATTTTATTTTACAGGTAATTTTGTACTTATTTTAACCTAGCGTAGCTATTAAATAGTTATTAACTATTTAATAACTATTGTACCTAGTTAAAATAAATACAAAGTTGCCTGTAAAATAAATATAAATCCTAAAAAAGCTACAATGTAATTATTAGTTATATTGTAGCTATATTAGGGTTTATTTTCTAGGTAAGTATTTAGTTTTAAATAGGATTAATTTATTTAATTATAGGAATATTATTTTGTTTTATTTAAATTATATTTATGTTAGGGGTGTGTTAGGGTTAGGGTTAGACTTAGGTTTTAGGGGTTAATAACTTTATTATAGCTGCAGCGACGTTGGGGGCGGAGAAGATTTGGGGGTTAATAATTGTAGACAGGAGAAGAAAAGAGAACAAATCCGGATAAAATAGCCAGTGCAGTAGAGTTTATTCTTCTAAGTTGTAGTTTAGCAGGAACAGCTAAACTATCTGACATGCTTCGCGCATGCCACATGCGCTTCTTCAGAGATAGTGGTTTGGGTTGCCACAGGTGAGCCTTAATAGGCTGATATTGTAGGTAGGTGGCGGCGATGTTAAGGAGGGCAGATTAGGGGTTAATACAATTTATTATGGTGTTTGTGAGGCGGGAGTGTGGCGGTTTAGGGGTTAATACATTTATTATAGTGGCAGCGAGGTCCAGTTGGCAGATTAGGGGTTAATAAGTGTAGGTAGGTGGCAGCGACATGGGGGGGGCAGATTAGGGGGTAATAAATATAATATAGGTGTCGGCGTTGTTAGGGGCAGTAGATTAGGGGGTTCATAGCTATAATGTAGGTGGCGGCGGTGTCCGGAGCAGCAGATTAGGGGTTAATAGTATTATGCAGGTGTCAACGATAGCGGGGGCAGCAGATTAGGGTTAATAAGTGTAAGGTTAGGGGGTGTTAAGACTCGGGGTTCATGTTAGGGTGTTAGGCGTAGACTTAGAGAGTGTTTCCCCATAGGAAACAATAGGGCTGCATTAGGAGCTGAACGCTGCTTTTTTGCAGGTGTTAGGTTTTTTTTCAGTCAGCTCAGCCCCATTGTATCCTATGGGGATATCGTGCACGAGCACGTTTTTCCAGCTTACCGCTACTGTAGGCAACGCTGGTATTGAGGGTTTGAAGTGGAGCTAAATTATGCTCTACGCTCCCTTTTCTGAGCCTAACGCAGCCCACTCAGAAAACTCTAAATACCAGCGTTGTCTTAAAGGTGCGCTGGAAAAAAAAGCAGCATTAGCACTGCGGGTCTTTACCGACAAAACTCTAAATCTAGGCATATGAAGGGTACATATACATAACATTATGATCATCTATACTATAACTAACTAACATTAGTGAGACCTAAGCTAGTGATAAGTCAAAAGTAAACATAATGGGGGGTAGTTATCAAGCCCGTCTACTTTTCTGGCTTCGCCCGGCCCAATACGCCCGCCTAAGCTCGCCTCACATCGCCGCGCGGACCTGAAAAAATACGCCTAAGTTATCAAATAAAGCTGTCAAAAAGCCGCGGGGCGATGAGCAGCGGACTGTGAGAGTTATCACTCATCCGATCTCTCTTGCCACTTCGGCTTTTTCCCAGCTTTATTGCTAGCCTGTCACTAAGCACTCACACTAAACTACACTGTTCTACCCCTATACCGGCGCCCCCCGGAGCCTCCCGCAACTCAAAGTAACTAACCCCTAAACCGCCGCTCCTAGACCCCTGCCGCAACTCTTATAAATGTATTAACCCCCTAAACCGCCGCCTCCTAGACCCTGCCGCAACTCTTATAAATGTATTAAACCCTAAACCGCCGCTCCCGGGACACCGCTGCCACCTACAGTATACCTAGTAACCCCCTATCCTGCCCCCCCCTACACCGTCGCCCTCTATTATAAAATTATTAACCCCTATCCTGCTGATCCCGCACCTCTCCGCAACTAAATAAATAGTATAACCACTAAAACCGACGCTCCCTGAACCCCGCCGCAACCTATATTAAACCTATTAACCCCTACTCTGCCCCCCCCTACACCGTCGCCACCTATAATAAATATATTAACCCCTAATCTGCCCCCACTACACCGCCGCCACTGTAATAAAATTATTATCCCCTAAACCTAAGTCTAACCCTAACCCTAACGCCCCCCTAACTTAAATATTAATTAAATAAATCTAAATAAATTAACTCTTATTAAACTAAATGAATCCTATTTAAAACTAAATACCTTACCTTTAAAATAAACCCTAATATAGCTACAATATAAATAATAATTATATCTCTAGCTATTTTAGGATTTATTTTTATTTACAGGTACCATTCCAATTTATTTTAACCAGGTACAATAGCTATTAAATAGTTATTAACTATTTAATAGCTTACCTAGCTAAAATAAAGAGAAATGTACCTGTAAATAAATCCTAACCTAAGTTACAATTACACCTAACACTACACTATACTTTAATAAATTATTCCTATTTAAAAATAAATACTTACCTGTAAAATAAACCCGAAGATAGCTACAATATAATTAATAATTATATGTAGCTATCTTAGGATTTATATTTATTTTACAGGTAACTTTGTATTTATTTTAGCTAGTTAGAATAGTTATTAAAATAGTTATTAACTACTTTAATAACTACCTAGCTAAAAGAAATACAAAATTACCTGTAAAATAAATCCTAACCTAAGTTACAATTAAACCTAATACCTACACTATCATTAAATTAATTAAATAAACTACCTACAAATAACTACAATTAAATACAATTACATAAACTAACTAAAGTACAAAAAATAAAAAAAGCTAAGTTACAAAAAATAAAAAAAATAAGTTACAAACATGTTAAAAATATTACAACAATTTATAAGCTACTTACAACCTAATCTAAGCCCCCTAATAAAATAACAAACCCCCCAAAAATAAAAAAATGCCCTACCCTATTCTAAATTCAATAAATTTCAAAAGCCCTTTTACCTTACCAGCCCTTAAAAGGGCCATTTGTGCGGGGCATGCCCCCAAAGAAAACAGCTCTTTTGCCTGTAAAAGAAAAATACAACCCCCCCCAAACATTAAAACCCCACCACCCACATACCCCTAATCTAACCCAAACCCCCACTTAACAAAAAACCTAACACTAAGCCCCTGAAGATCATCCTACCTTTAGTTGTCTTCACTCAGCCGAGCACCCGATGGAAACCGAAGTGGACATCCGGAGCGGAAGAAGTTAATCCTCCAAGCGGCGCTGAAGAAATCTTCCATCCGATGAAGTCATCATCCAGGCGGCGCTGAAGAAATGTCTTCGATCCAGCCGATGTCATCTTCAAAGAGGCGCTGAAGAGCGTCTTCTATCCGGAGCGAAGTCATCTTCCAAGCTGGGTCTTGAATCTTCCTTCCGCCGACGCGGAACCACCTTCTTCACCGATGGGACTACGACGAATGACGGCTCCTTTAAGGGACGTCATCCAAGATGGCCGTCCCCTCAATTCCGATTGGCTGATAGGATTTCTATCAGCCAATCGGAATTAAGGTAGGAAAAATCTGATTGGCTGATGGAATCAGCCAATCAGATTGAGCTCGCATTTCTATTGGCTGTTTCCGATCAGCCAATAGAATGCGAGCTCAATCTGATTGGCTGATTGGATCAGCCAATTGGATTGAACTTGAATCTGATTGGCTGATTCCATCAGCCAATCAGAATTTTCCTACCTTAATTGAGGTGGGCTCCGGGAGCGGCGGTTTAGGGGTTAATATGTATAGAGTAGCTTGCGGTGGGCTCCGGGAGCGGCGGTTTAGGGGGTAATAACTTTATTTAGTTGCGGCGGGTGTAGGGGGGACAGATTAGTGGTGTTTAGACTCGGGGTTACATGTTAGGAGTGTTAGGTGCAGACAGCTCCCATAGAAATCAAATGGGTTGTCTGTCAGCAGCGAACTTGTACTTTCGCTATGGTTCAGACTCCCATTGATTCCTAGGGGATCTGCCGCCTCCAGGGGGTGGCGGTTTGAAAAACCAGGTACGCTGGGCCGTAAAAGTGCCGAGGGCGTACCTGCTAGTTTTTTGATAAACTAGCAAAAGTAGTGAGAATGTGCCGCACTTGTGTGCGGAACATCTGGAGTGACGTATGAACCCGATCTGTGTGCAATCTATATGTTATGATAATTCATGTGTTTAAAGTGATTGTTCTCTGTGCTTGTCACTAGTATCTATTCAAGAATTTACTTCAGACACTATGCATATAGCAAAAATACACATATATGCTCACATTTGTATGCGAACATGTCCATACTTAACCACGTAGACCCTATATGTACATATATATATATACAAACATAATTACATAATTTAATTGAGGATTAGGTCTTGATGTCCAATTAAATCATATACCAACATTTATACTTGGGTTCTCTTTTAATATATATATTATTTACTTCATATTTTATTATTTTTGGTAATATGAAATAATTGCATAATGGTTCTTATAAAATTGAGAAAATGAACAGAATTAATGTTGCAGTGTTCATTATTTTTGCAGTTGGTTTAATATAGAGGGGCAGCGGCTATACTGACTAGGATAATCTGTGTTTGTGATAGGAACTTAGGGGTTAATGAGATGTGTTTTAATTGATGTTATGTCATTGGACAGAAATCTGTACATAAAGAGCACTTTCCACCACCTGTTCCCTATCAGTGAACAAGTGCCCCCAGAGGCATGAAACGCGTATGATGTCACAGGAGGTGATGTTCCCCCTGTTCCAGTTCATTATAATATGTTTTTACCAAGTTGCTGTATGAGGATTATGTTTTTATCATCTACTGAATAAAGACTGGCTTTTTACCTATTGCATCCCTGGTGTGCCGAGGAGTTTCCTTGTTTTCTTCTATGTGCAGTGTCTGGACAGAGGCGTAATCCCTACGTGCACCCGCATTGGCCAAGGAAGCAGGGACATGTGGCAAATGCAGAAGAATGCCGTGGGTAATGAGTTGATTGGAGGCATCCTACCCTCACCCGTTGTGTTCCAGTGTCGCTCTCTGTTCTGGGTAAGTGGCCTCGTCAACCGGTGCTTGTGATAGCACTTAACATACATTAACAGTTTTTACCCACCGAGCGCATCACATAGCGTTGCCTGAAGATTGCTCTTCCTATAATGGGCCTAACGGATCGATAGATCAGCTATTTAACTACCTCCATTACAGTATCAGTGACTGGTAAAGATTATATATCAGCCGCTTTACCGCGGGCACCGCAACTTTATCACATATCCTTCTGGATACCTGGATACCTAAGTGTGTATATGTAATATATTATTTGTGGACACCTCAGCACCAACAACGGTACAACGGAGTATGTTGTTGGCAGTTTTTATAGCTATAGTATTATCATGATGGACTGTGTAATGTGAGCTTTACCATTCCTGCCTAAATACTTACTTCTAGTCATGGACAGTGAGCTTTGTCTTAGGGCATAACAGTGTGCCCCGGAGTTTATGCTCTATTCGTTGAGGATATAAACATGAGCCTAACATACACCGACATAGAAGTTGCCATCAGGCTCCATGCATAAATTTTATATATACTGCATATCTTATACCAATTGGCGAAGTCCGCAACTATCTGTCTTTTTTAAACCAACTGGACATATAGCTTAAGAATTAACCTAAAACAGATGAGGACATAAATACCTCCCCGAGGATTTAATAACATAAGCAGTAAATAGCTATCTATTAATCAATGTACACAGCTGGAGTTACTAACGAATCATTTTGTGGATATTCAGGAGTTCTTTGTAATATTTTTTCTGTTATTAACCATTAACTTTCTTTTTTGACAAAATTTGAGCATTATTATGTATCCAATAGCCACTGTATTTAGGCTTTATGCTCAACTGGTGCTCTATAACAAACTGATATAAATTTAAATAGAGGGTTAATTAATCATTTCAATAGATCTATTCAAATATGTGTATTCGTTAGCATCTCATATGGTTATCTTATTGATTAAACTATTGAGGAATCAATTTAATATATGCTATAACATTAATTTATTCCATAAGTACGATGTACTGAGGGCCTATTTATATTATCCAGTAACTTTGGTGCTTGTTTTAGATTTTCACTTTGAGCACTTTAAATATAAAATAATTTTTTTTTCTTGCTGCTTTAATAAACTAGGCACTTTATGTACATCAGAAGCACTTTATTGAGTAACCCACTGTACCTCATGTCCGAATATAATAGACGTAAAGTTCATCTCTAAAATATCTTATAATATCATTGTGGCTGTTATTGTTTTATATCTACACTAATTGTATTTCCCATCTGTATTTTATTTATATATCATGGAACCACAGGAAGTACAAGGCTTTGTTTTTGAGGATCTTACACCAAACACTTGATCCCCTCAGCAGACACATTACAGTCTTGGTTAGATGATGCTCAACATGATCTTGAGAGTTTATTTGTACAAATGGATAGTCTAAGAAAGACAGATATTAGACTAGAATTGGACATCAAGACCTTCCTTATCTATCAACAGAGAGAACACATTCATAGGGGACTTAGGATAAAAAAGTTTCCATCATTTCATGTTACATGTTTAAATTCATAGAGGAATGGAAACACAGCACTTTTCTACATGTTCCCCAAACATTAATGACAATTTTGATTAATTATAAAAAACAACAGAGGTTGACACTAATTAAACAAATGCAAGATTTACAAATTGAACTAAAACAGGTACAAACAGACCCTGAATTTGGTCTTTATGACACTCAATTTAAAGAAAATATGCAAACATTTCGGAGAGAACTATGGGAGTTTAAGTCACAAAAAATCAATAGGATAAAATGGACTATGATACTGATAATGTTTATTCATGGTCTCATAAAGGATTAGTCTCTGTAAATATAACAAGAGTAAAAAAAACTCAGATACAAAAAATCAAAACAGAATAGAAAGGTAACCTTCAGTGACACTGAGTACGATTACGACACATCAGACAGTGACTCCACGGGATACACACACGATACATCAGGACAGTTATCAGTTACTCAGTACACACCCTACTATTCCTTCAATCAGTATTGTCAAAAATGGATCAGGGCCCACCTCACTCAATCTTAAAACCATTAAATCCAAAAGAACACGTAGAGGGGGCCAAAACAGATACCGTCGCAGACATAGAAAAAAACAAAGCGATACCCACAGAGGATAAGGAGGAAACAAAACACACAGATATCTACAAAAGAAGTGATTAATTTGTCAGACTATAGCCTTAGTGGTGAGGAAGAGAGGGTATTGTCACGAGGGCTTAGTTTCTCTCCATCCAAGAAGTTTAAACTAATTACACCTAATCTAGGCCCCCTAATAAAATAAAAAAGCCCCCCAAAATAATAAAATGCCCTACCCTATTCTAAATTACAAAAGTAATCAGCTCTTTTACCAGCCCTTAAAAGGGCTTTTTGTGGGGCATTGCCCCAAAGTAATCAGCCTCTTTTACTTGTAAAAAAAAATACAACCCCCCAACATTAAAACCCCACCACCCACAATACCCCTACTCTAACCCACCCAAACTCCCTTAAAAAAAAAACCTAACGCTAACCCCCTGAAGATCTCCCTCTTCATCCCAAGGTGCGCAGAGGAGGTCCTTCATCAATTAAAAGTCTTCATCCAGGCGGCGTCTTCAATCTTCATCCATCGGTGGTGGAGTGGAGCCATCTTCCAAGGAGCCGACGTGGAGCATCCTCTTCATCCGGAGTCTTCTAAACAACAATGACGGTACCTTTTAAGTGACACCATCCAAGATTCTCTATCAGTCAATTGGAATTAAGGTAGGAAAAATCTGATTGGCTGATTCAATCAGCCAATCAGATTGAAGTTCAATCCGATTGGCTGATCCAATCAGCCAATAGTATTGAGCCTCGCAATTCTATTGGCTGTTCCAATCAGCAATAGAATGTGAGCTAAATACGATTGGCTGATTGGATCAGCCAATCGGATTGAACTTCAATCTGATTGGTTGATTGAATCAGCCAAATCAGATTTTTCCTACCTTAATTCCAATTGGCTGATAGAATCCTATCAGCCAATCGGAATTGAAGGGACGCCATCTTGGATGACGTCACTTAAAGGTACCAGTCATTGTGTTAGAAGACTCGGATGAAAAGGTATGGCTCCGCGTCAGCTCCTTGGAAGATGGCTCCGCTCCGGATGGATGAAGATTGAAGACGCCGCCTGGATGAAGACTTCTACCGGATGAAGGACCTCCTGTGCGCACCTTGGATGAAGATTCGGGCCCGGTCGGGTTGAAGGACAACTCAAGGTAGGGAGATCTTCAGGGGGTTAGCGTTTTTTAAGGGGGTTTGGGTGGGTTAGATTAAGGGTATAGGGTGGTGGGTTTTAATGTTGGGGGGTATTGTATTTTTTTTTACAGGTAAAAGAGCTGATTACTTTGGGGCAATGCCCCGCAAAAAGCCCTTTTATGGGCTGGAGTAAAGACTGATTACTTTTGTAATTTAGATAGGGTTAGGGGCCATTTTTATTTTTTTGGGGGGCTTTTTTTATTTTATTAGGGGGCCTAGATTAGGTGTAATTAGTTTTAAACTTCTTGTAAATTTTTATATTTTCTGTAATTTAGTGGGATTTTTATATTATAGATTAGTTTATTTAATTGTATTTTTAGTTTAGCTAATTGTAGGTAATTTATTTAATTAATTTAATGATAGTGTAGTGTTAGGTGTATTTGTAACTTCGGTTTTAGGATTTATTTTACAGGTAATTTTGTACTATTTTAACTAGGTAGCTATTAAATAGTTATTAACTATTTAATAACTATTGTACCTAGTTAAAATAAATACAAAGTTGCCTGTAAAATAAATATAAATCCTAAAATAGCTACAATGTAATTATTAGTTATATTGTAGCTATATTAGGGTTTATTTTCTAGGTAAGTATTTAGTTTTAAATAGGATTAATTTATTTAATTCTAGGAATATTATTTTGTTTTATTTAAATTATATTTATGTTAGGGGGTGTTAGGGTTAGGGTTAGACTTAGGTTTAGGGGTTAATAACTTTATTATAGCTGCAGCGGACGTTGGGGGCGGAAGATTTGGGGTTAATAATTGTAGACAGGAGAAGAAAAGAGAACAAATCCGGATAAATAGCCAGTGCAGTAGAGTTTATTCTTCTAAGTTGTAGTTTAGCAGGAACAGCTTATAACTATCTGACATGTTTCGCGCATGCCACATGCGGCTTCTTCAGAGATAGTGTTTGGGTGCCACAGGTGAGCCCTTAATAGGCTGATAATTGTAGGTAGGTAGGCGGCGATGTTAAGGAGGGCAGATTAGGGGTTAATACAATTTATTATGGTGTTTGTGAGGCGGGAGTTGTGGCGGTGTAGGGGTTTAATACATTTATTATAGTGGCAGCGAGGTCCAGTTGGCAGATAGGGGTTAATAAGTGTAGGTAGGTGGCAGCGACATGGGGTGGGCAGATTAGGGGGTAATAAATATAATATAGGTGTCGGCGATGTTAGGGGCAGTAGATTAGGGGTCATAGCTATAATGTAGGTGGCGGCGGTGTCCGGAAGCAGCAGATTAGGGGTTAATAGTATAATGCAGGTGTCAACGATAGCGGGGGCAGCAGATTAGGGGTTAATAAGTGTAAGGTTAGGGGGTGTTAAGACTCGGGGTTCATGTTAGGGTGTTAGGCGTAGACTTAGAGAGTGTTTCCCCATAGGAAACAATAGGGCTGCATTAGGAGCTGAACGCTGCTTTTTTGCAGGTGTTAGGTTTTTTTTCAGTCAGCTCAGCCCCATTGTATCCTATGGGGATATCGTGCACGAGCACGTTTTTCCAGTTTACCGCTACTGTAGGCAACGCTGGTATTGAGGGTTGAAGTGGAGCTAAATTATGCTCTACGCTCCCCTTTTCTGAGCCCTAACGCCAGCCACTCAGAAAACTCTAAATACCAGCGTTGTCTTAAAGGTGCGCTGGAAAAAAAAAAGCAGCATTAGCACTGCGGGTCTTTTACCGACAAAACTCCTAAATCTAGGCATATGAAGGGTACATATACATAACATTATGATCATCTATACTATATACTAACTAACATTAGTGAGACTAAGCTAGTGATAAGTCAAAAGTAAACATAATGGGGGGTAGTTATCAAGCCGTCTACTTTTCTGGCTTCGCCGGCCCAATACGCCCGCCTAAGCTCGCCTCACATCGCCGCCGCGGACCCTGAAAAAATACGCCTAAGTTATCAAAATAAAGCTGTCAAAAAGCCGCGGGGCGATGAGCAGCGGACTGTGAGAGTTATCACTCATCCGATCTCGCTGCCTTCGGCTTTTTCCCAGCTTTATTGCTAGCCTGTCACTAAGCACTCACACTAAACTACACTGTCTCCTACCCCCCTTATACCGGCGCCCCCCGGAGCCTCCCGCAACTCAAAGGTTACTAACCCCTAAACCGCCGCTCCTAGACCCCTTGCCGCAACTCTTATAAATGTATTAACCCCTAAACCGCCGCTCCTAGACCCTGCCGCAACTCTTATAAATGTATTACACCCTAAACCGCCGCTCCCGGACAACACCGCTGCCACCTACAGTATAACCTAGTAACCCCTATCCTGCCCCCCCCTACACCGTCGCCCTCTATTATAAAATTATTAACCCCTATCCTGCTGATCCCGCACCTCTCCGCAACTAAATAAATAGTATAACCCCTAAACCGACGCTCCCTGAACCCGCCGCAACCTATATTAAACCTATTAACCCCTATCCTGCCCCCCCTACACCGTCGCCACCTATAATAAATATATTAACCCCTAATCTGCCCCCCACTACACCGCCGCCACTGTAATAAAATTATTAACCCCTAAACCTAAGTCTAACCCTAACCCTAACGCCCCCCTAACTTAAATATTAATTAAATAAATCTAAATAAATTAACTCTTATTAACTAAATGAATCCTATTTAAAACTAAATACTTACCTTTAAAATAAACCCTAATATAGCTACAATATAAATAATAATTATATTCTAGCTATTTTAGGATTTATTTTTATTTTACAGGTACCTTTCAATTTATTTTAACTAGGTACAATAGCTATTAAATAGTTATTAACTATTTAATAGCTTACCTAGCTAAAATAAAGAGAATGTACCTGTTAAATAAATCCTAACCTAAGTTACAATTACCAACAATCACTACACTATACTTTAATAAAATTATTCCTATTTAAAAATAATACTTACCTGTAAATAAACCCGAAAGATAGCTACAATATAATTAAATAATTATATTGTAGCTATCTTAGGATATATATTTATTTTACAGGTAACTTTGTATTTATTTTAGAGCTAGTTAGAATAGTTATTAAATAGTTATTAACTATTTAATAACTACCTAGCTAAAAGAAATACAAAATTAACCTGTAAAATAAAATCCTAACCTATGTTACAAATAAAACCTAATACTACACTATCATTAAATTAATTAAATAAACTACCTACAAATAACTACAAATTAAATACAATTTACATAAACTAACTAAAGTACAAAAAATAAAAAAAGCTAAGTTACAAAAAATAAAAAAATAAGTTACAAACATGTTAAAAATATTACAACAATTTAAGCTACTTACACCTAATCTAAGCCCCCCTAATAAAATAACAAACCCCCCCAAAATAAAAAAAAATGCCCCTACCCTATTCTAAATTAAATAAAATTTCAAAGCCTTTTACCTTTACCAGCCCTTAAAAGGGCCATTTGTGGGGCATGCCCCAAAGGAAAAACAGCTCTTTTGCCTGTAAAAGAAAAATACAACCCCCCCCCCCCAACATTAAAACCCACCACCCACATACCCCTAATCTAACCCAAACCCCCCTTACAAAAACTAACACTAATCCACTGAAGATCATCCTACCTTTAGCTTGTCTTCACTCAGCCGAGCCACCGATGGAACCGAAGTGGACATCCGGGAGCGGAAGAAGTTAATCCTCCAAGCGGCGCTGAAGAAATCTTCCATCCGATGAAGTCATCATCCAGGCGGCGCTGAAGAAAAGTCTTCGATCCAGCTGATGTCATCTTCAAAGAGGCGCTGAAGAGGTCTTCTATCCGGGCGAAGTCATCTTCCAAGCTGGGTCTTGAATCTTCCTTCCGCCGACGCGGAACCACCTTCTTCACCGATGGACTACGATGAATGACGGCTCCTTTAAGGGACGTCATCCAAGATGGCGTCCCCTCAATTCCGATTGGCTGATAGGATTCTATCAGCCAATCGGAATTAAGGTAGGAAAAAATCTGATTGGCTGATGGAATCAGCCAATCAGATTGAGCTCGCATTCTATTGGCTGTTCCGATCAGCCAATAGACTGCGAGCTCAATCTGATTGGCTGATTGGATCAGCCAATTGGATTGAACTTGAATCTGATTGGCTGATTCCATCAGCCAATCAGAATTTTCCTACCTTAATTGCGGTGGGCTCCGGGAAGCGGCGGTTTAGGGGTTAATATGTATAGAGTAGCTTGCGGTGGGGCTCCGGGCAGCGGCGGTTTTAGGGGGTAATAACTTTATTTAGTTGCGGCGGTGTAGGGGGGACAGATTAGTGGTGTTTAGACTCGGGGTAACATGTTAGGGTGTTAGGTGCAGACAGCTCCCATAGAAATCAATGGGTTGTCTGTCAGCAGCGAACTTGTACTTTCGCTATGGTCAGGACTCCCATTGATTCCTAGGGGATCCTGCCGCCTCCAGGGGTGGCGGTTTGAAAATCCAGGTACGCTGGGCCGTAAAGTGCGAGGCGTACCTGCTAGTTTTTTGATAACTAGCAAAAGTAGTGAGAATGTGCCGCACTTGTGTGCGGAACATCTGGAGTGACGTAAGAACCCGATCTGTGTGCAATCTATATGTTATGATAATTCATGTGTTTAAAGTGATTGTTCTCTGTGCTTGTCACTTAGTATCTATTCAGAATTTACTTCAGACCCTATGCATATAGCAAAATACACATATATGCTCACATTTGTATGCGAACATGTCCATACTAACACGTAGACCTATATGTACATATATATATATACAAACATAATTACATAATTTAAGTGAGGATTAGGTCTTGATGTCCAATTAAATCATATACCAACATTTATACTTGGGTTCTTTATAATATATATATTATTTAATTAATATTTTATTATTTTTGGTAATATGAAATAATTGCATAATGGTTCTATAAAATTGAGAAAAATGAACAGAATTAATGTTGCAGTGTTCATATATTTTTGCAGTTGGTTTAATATAGTAGCGGCTATACTGACTAGGATATCTGTGTTTGTGATAGGAACTTAAGGGGTTAATGAGATGTGTTTTAATTGATGTTATGTCATTGGACAGAAATCTGTACATAAAGAGCACTTTCACCACCTGTTCCCTATCAGTGAACAAGTGCCCCAGAGGCATGAAACGCGTATGATGTCACAGGAGGTGATGTTCCCCCTGTTCCAGTTCCATTTAATATGTTTTTACCAAGTTGCTGTATGAGGATTATGTTTTTATCATCTACTGAATAAAGACTGGCTTTTTACCTATTGCATCCCTGGTGTGCCGAGGAGTTTCCTTGTTTTCTTCTATGTGCAGTGTCTGGACAGAGGCGTAATCCCTACGTGCACCCGCATTGGCCAAGGAGCAGGACATGTGGCAATGCAGAAGAATGGCCGTGGTAATGAGTTGATTGGAGCATCCTACCCTCACCCGTTGTGTTCCCAGTGTCGCTCTCTGTTTGGGTAAGTGGCTCGTCAACCGGTGCTTGTGATAGCACTTAACATACATTAACAGTTTTTACCCACGAGCGCATCACATAGCGTTGCCTGAAGATTGCTCTTCCTATATGAGGCCTAACGGATCGAAGATAAGATCAGCTATTTAACTACCTCCATTACAGTATCAGTGACTGGTAAAGATTATATATCAGCCGCCTTTACCGCAGGCACCGCAACTTTATCACATATTCCTTCTGGATACCTGGATACCTAAGTGTGTATATGTAATATATTATTTGTGGACACCTCAGCACCAACAACGGTACAACGGAGTATGTTGTTGGCAGTTTTTATAGCTATAGTATTATCATGATGGACTGTGTAATGTGAGCTTTACCATTCTGCTAAATACTTACCTTCTAGTCATGGACAGTGAGCTTTGTCTTAGGGCATAACAGTGTGCCCCGGAGTTTATGCTATTCGTTGAGGATATAAACATGAGCCTAACATACACCGACATAGAAGTTGCCATCAGGCTCCATGCATAAATTTTATATATACTGCATATCTTATACCAATTGGCGAAGTCCGCAACTATCTGTCTTTTTAAACCAACTGGACATATAGCTTAAGAATTAACCTAAAACAGATGAGGACATAAATACCTCCCCGAGGATTTAATAACATAAGCAGTAAATAGCTATCTATTAATCATGTACACAGCTGGAGTTACTAACGAATCATTTGTGGATATTCAGGAGTTCTTTGTAATATTTTTTCTGTTATAACCATTAACTTTCTTTTTGACAAAATTTGAGCATTATTATGTATCCAATAGCCACTGTATTTAGGCTTATGCTCAACTGGTGCTCTATAACAAACTGATATAAATTTAAATAGAGGGTTAATTAATCATTTCAATAGATTTATTCAAATATGTGTATTCGTTAGCATCTCATATGGTTATCTTATTGATTAACTATTGAGGAATCAATTTAATATATGCTATAACATTAATTTATTCCATAAGTACGATGTACTGAGGGCCTATTTATATTATCCAGTAACTTTGGTGCTTGTTTTAGATTTTCACTTTGAGCACTTTAAATATAAAATAATTTTTTTTCTTGCTGCTTTAATAAACTAGGCACTTTATGTACATCAGAAGCACTTTATTGAGTAACCACTGTACCTCATGTCCGAATATAATAGACGTAAAGTTCATCTCTAAAATATCTTATAATATCATTGTGGCTGTTATTGTTTTATATCTACACTAATTGTATTTCCATCTGTATTTATTTATATATCATGGAACCACAGGAAGTACAAGGCTTTGTTTTTGAGGATCTTACACAAACACTTGATCCCTCAGCAGACACATTACAGTCTTGGTTAGATGATGCTCAACAATATCTTGAGAGTTTATTTGTACAAATGGATAGTCTAAGAAAGACAGATATTAGACTAGAATTGGACATCAAGACCTTCCTTATCTATCAACAGAGAGAACACATTCCTAGGGGACTTAGGATAAAAAAGTTTCCATCATTTCATGTTACATGTTTAAAATTCATAGAGGAATGGAACACAGCACTTTCTACATGTTCCCAAACATTAATGACATTTTTGATTAATTATAAAAAAACAACAGAGGTTGACACTAATTAAACAAATGCAAGATTTACAAATTGAACTAAAACAGGTACAAACAGACCCTGAATTTTGGTCTTTATGACACTCAATTTAAAGAAAATATGCAAACATTTCGGAGAGAACTATGGGAGTTTAAGTCACAAAAAATCAATAGGGATAAAATGGACTATGATACTGATAATGTTTATTCATGGTCTCATAAAGGATTAGTCTCTGTAAATAATAACAAGAGTAAAAAACTCAGATACAAAAAATCAAAACAGAATAGAAAGGTAACCTTCAGTGACACTGAGTACGATTACGACACATCAGACAGTGACTCCACGGGATACACACACGATACATCAGGACAGTTATCAGTACTCAGTACACCTACTATTCCTCAATCAGTATTGTCAAAAAATGGATCAGGCCCACCTCACTCAATCTTAAAACCATTAAATCCAAAAGAACACGTAGAGGGGGCCAAAACAGATACCGTCGCAGACATAGAAAAACAAAGCGATACCCACAGAGGATAAGGAGGAAAACAAACACACAGATATCTACAAAAGAAGTGATTAATTTGTCAGACTATAGCCTTAGTGGTGAGGAAGAGAGGGTATTGTCACGAGGGCTTAGTTTCTCTCCATCCTGTCATTTCAATCTGTTTCAGACCATTCTAGATTTAAATAAATTTGTGAGATTGCTCACTCTCAAGAAACATTTCCTGAAAGATGAGTCTGAGTCAGAATTATTTTCGGATGGGGAGAATTATGTTTCTGATAATAAATCAACAAATGAGACTGAGAGTAGTTTGACATTTCAAGATAAATGTTGCATACATGACATGGAGGATATACAATTGTTAGATTCTGATGGCATCAGACATGGTCCATCTGTACAGGACATAAATATATCCAGACTAAAAAATAAAAGTACCTTTTATCCAGCACAGACGAGAGGTAACTCGTTGGATATTTTTCAACAAACTATTGAAAACCAACTTATTAAACTTGACACTGAGTTAAAAAATCCTCCCTCCACTATCACTGGTAGTGTAAAACATTCCAATAAAAACTTTACTGTATCTGACAACAAGGCATTGAGACAATTAACTTCAAATAAAAATCTTGTATTTCGGGAGTCAGATAAGGGTGGAAACTTAGTTGTCTTAAATAGGCAGGATTATGTCTCGGAAGCCCTTCGGCAACTATCAGATCGTAATACATACTGTACTTTGGCCACCAATCCTACGGTGGTATATAAGGGTTTACTGGGGGAGATAGTGAAATATGGCATGGACAATGGCATTATTTCAGCCAACATGTCAGAATACCTGATTCCGGATTGGCCGGTAACTGCCGTATTTCACTATTTCCCCAAAATACATAAAAATCCCCTTAATCCCCCAGGGCGTCCTATTGTAGCGGGGATAGGGTCCCTTAACGAACCACTATCAGAATTGGTGGATATGTATTTGCAACCTTTGGTTTTAGCACTACCTAGTTATATTCAAGACACTACATCTTTTATCAGACAAATACAAGAGATTTCATGGAAATCTAGTTACACTCTAATGTCCATGGATGTTTCCTCACTATATACGTCAATACCTCATGACAAGGGTTTGGAGGCACTGGAGTTTTTTCTGAGATATAGATCAAATTATGATGAGGCCACGATATCTTTTTTGTTGAAAGCTACGGAATACTTGTCGACTCACAATTTTTTTCTTTTTGAAGGTCGTTTCTATCTCCAAAGATGTGGAACGGCCATGGGCGCCAAGTTTGCGCCATCATACGCCAACCTATTTTTAGGTTGGTGGGAGCTCTTCCACATCTTTGGAGATGGAAACCCTTTTAGACAACACATTATTTATTACGGTCGCTACATTGACAAATTGGTATTTATTTGGGATGGAGACAATGAGTCTATCAACTCTTTTCACCAATATGTGTCACGCAACAGGTTAAACCTTAATTTTACAATAGAATCCAGCACAAATTCTTTAAATTTTTTGGATGTGACCATTAGACCAATTGGTGAGGTAATTCAGGTTGAACTATACCGTAAACCCACGTCGGGTAACAGTATTCTCAAATATGACTCCTGTCATCCATCACACCTTCTTGCCTCCATCCCTAAAAGCCAACTCATTCGGGTAAAACGGAACTGTACTGATCCAAATACCTATGAAGAACATGCTGCAGATAACGTGAAGCGATTAAAATCACGGGGCTATCCAAAAACAATCCTGACACAAGCAAAAATTGAAGTAGATAAGGTTCCCAGGTCAGAACTTCTCACTTACAAAAAAAGACAAAAGAGATAAAAAAGAGAGTAATGAGAATCCCTTTTCCTCCGTACCAATTTTTGTAACACCATATAGCATGGAATATGGAAAAATTTGTAAAATAATCAAAAAGAGTCTACCAATTTTAGAGAGTGATGAAAAATTAAATCAAGTGCTAAAAGGTGGTTGTAAATTCGTGTCACGTAAAGCAAAAACTCTGAGAAACATATTATCACCCTCCATGCTGCCCAGAGTTGTCAATGACACATGGTTACAAAAACGTAAGGGATGTTACAAATGTAATGCCTCACGATGCAAGACGTGCTCTCACATTATTCAGGGTAATACCTGTAGATCTGAAGCACTAGGTAAAGTAAGTGATATAAGATATTTTATAAATTGCAATAGCACACACATAATTTACATATTGACTTGTCAGGGATATAATATCCAATATGTAGGACGTACCAAACGATCCTTGAAGGACCAGGTCATGGAACATCTAAGGTCCATAGAGGACCCCGAGTCAAAAACGCCCATTGCCAAACATTTCAGATATTTTCATAATTCTGATAATACACTTTTAAAAGTACAGGGCATAGACTTTATACCAAGACATCCCCGGGGTGGAGACAGGGAAAAGAAACTTGATGAACGAGAGGTTTTTTGGATCCTTCATTTAAAAACCAGGGTACCTACGGGTTTGAATTCCAGAATGGATGTAAATATGTTTATTCAACATTGATAAATCGCTCAAAATATACTGTAACATAAAAGTTTTTCTATATGTATGATTATTTAATAATCCCTTTATAAAATTTCCTTTAAAAAGAAGGGTTACATAATTTAAGTGAGGATTAGGTCTTGATGTCCAATTAAATCATATACCAACATTTATACTTGGGTTCTTTATAATATATATATTATTTAATTAATATTTTATTATTTTTGGTAATATGAAATAATTGCATAATGGTTCTATAAAATTGAGACAAATGAACAGAATTAATGTTGCAGTGTTCATATATTTTTGCAGTTGGTTTAATATAGAGCGGCTATACTGACTAGGATATCTGTGTTTGTGATAGGAACTTAGGGGTTAATGAGATGTGTTTTAATTGATGTTATGTCATTGGACAGAAATCTGTACATAAAGAGCACTTTCACCACCTGTTCCCTATCAGTGAACAAGTGCCCCAGAGGCATGAAAAGCGTATGATGTCACAGGAGGTGATGTTCCCCCTGTTCCAGTTCATATAATATGTTTTTACCAAGTTGCTGTATGAGGATTATGTTTTTATCATCTACTGAATAAAGACTGGCTTTTAACCTATTGCATCCCTGGTGTGCCGAGGAGTTTCCTTGTTTTCTTCTATATACAAACATACACTTATTTGTATACCGGCAAGTGATATGTCACTTAAGAAATATTTGTTAATTTGTGCATAACTGCTTGAAAGCATGAGAGGTTTAATCAAGTTACGGTATATTGAGTGACAACATAAGCATATACATATAAATAAAGTGAGCAAAGAGATTTGGCAACATATGGTAGGCATAGGGTTAACCACCAAAGTAGGTGTTATCATAACTGATTGTTTAAGGGTTTTTCAGTGAACCAATGAGTAACCAGCTTTAGGTATAAATTTTAATGGCACATATGGTTTTAATTATGTCTATGATTAAGGCTACGGCCGAAACATGTCAGACTTTCTTGCTATCTAAAAGCTGTGTGATTTTTTATTTTTATCAATCCTTTTAACTTTATGTTGAATAAACTTTACTTGGACTTTTTAAATGAAGATAAGTGCTTGCGGACTTTATTTCATATATATATGACCCCGAAACCCCGAAACGTCACCATTAAATAAATAAGTTATTATTTGAACTGAATCCAGCGAGTGCAGTCCTCACTTTTGGATACTTATTGAAATTTTGACTAAGCACCCTGGTTGCTGACTATCTTTGAATTGTGAGTGCAGATACACATTGGAAGTGTGTATATATATATATATATATATATATATATATATATACCTGTGTAATATATATATATATATATATATATATATATATATATATATATATATATATATTAAAAACATCTTCTAGGTGAAGAACAAAGATATTGAAATATTTCGAAAAGCACCTTCGGCTTTAACGCAGTTGCTCTAGCTAATGCTTATTCATGTAGCTATTATTATTTTAGCCAACTAGAATTAATAACTAATAGAGAACTATCCACCAATGTAATACTGCCTTCTCTTGCATCAAAGGGTTTGACCCCAGATTTTTTAATCTGCAACCAAGATCATAAACCTTAAATCAAATATTCAGGGGAAAAAGTTCTTCAGGGGATCCTCTGGGTACCACAATTTCAACATACACTAAGGGGCCTATTTAACAAAGGTATGTCGGACCTGAGCAGCTCTTGTGAGCTATGGCAATAAAGAACTTAGCGGTGCTTACCTGCCTCCGTGTTTATCTACCGTGATCCAGTGTATCTTCAGCATGTGCACCTGGTCATGCCCCCAACCCAATGTTTGTGTTCATCAGCGTATCCCAGGAGCCAAGGAGTAAGTGCCTCTGCAAAGACACAAAATCGGCAACAAGCCGTGCAGCATATAAACAACAGTGTATCCAGCTGCACTGGGAGAAGAAAGGTATCCTCAGCCGGTCTCTTCAGAAAACATAGCTTTTTATTGCGGTGCAACGCTGCCCCCTGCAGATTCACGGCCAATCGCCCGCCAGCAGGGGGGTGTCAATCAAGCCGATCATACTCGATCTGGTTGAATTGCAATGATGTCTGTCCGCCTGCTCAGAGCAGGCAGACAGGTTATGGAGCAGCGGTCTTTAGACCGCTGCTTCATAACTGGTGTTTCTGGCGAGCCTGCAGGCTCGCCAGAAATACGGGCCCTCAAGCTCCATCCGGAGCTTGATAAATGGGCCCCAATATCTCCACCAGAAAGATTTCCACATTGTGTCCAAGCAACACATTGACAAGATACCATTACAAACAGTTTTAACACTGATATCCATGTACCAAGATGTGAATGCTGCTATGGAGCCTTTGCAGGGCAGGTCTTGTAAGCCTGCTTTTTGAAATGTAAGAAACAGTGGTCATTCAACTACTGCTTCTTATGCTCACTGCCACTTCTGAGTTGGAAGAGATACATCACCTTAAACACATTCATTTGGGGTGATTGACAGGCTCTGTGTGCGGGATTGGTAGCGTGCATGCAGTGAGCGGTGCTGCACAATCAAGTGGTTGTGCAATAGCACATATTGTATGGTCTGCAGACGTACAGTATCTACTGTTTGTTAGTCGCTTGGCTTGTTCGCCCTTGTCGAGAACCTTGTCTTCCCATGGCATAGTACATATTATTTGCTTTTTAATTATTAACAACTAATATTAATATAATTATATTAATATGGTCCTGCTAGACCTCCTCTTAGGGCCCCTAAAAAGTGACATTTTTGAAATGTCGCTGCTCTTTACTGATTTTTTTTTCCATTTAATATATTGAGGAAAAATATAGTAAGCCCAGCGCATGAACCATTTTTATAAATAATTGTAAATCTAACAGCAATCATAATTTTGCTTGAAACATTTTTTCTGTATTAATTCAAATGAAATGAAATATAATCATATAGTAAACATGCCCATATCTTATACACAACACAGCTGATCCAATAAAAATACAACAGATGTTTGAAAACATTGAAATACCATCTGAACAGTCAAATTGACGCAGAATAGTAGCTTGACAATGAGTAAAAGCTAGGAACCCATTATTAATGCATGAGATTTAAAATGTCTATTGTGCATGATATTTTAATGCACCTCCACCAACTGGTTTATTTGATCATTTATTAAAAGGTAAATACAACATATTGTAATAATGTGATACTTGATTTACATTATTTAACACTGTGAAAATTATTTTTATGTCTTTATTATTGCGTTACGAAATATATAATATCACAATCATTTGGAAAATATATACTAAAATAGTTAGTATGCTATTTTAGTATATATTTTCCAAATGATTGTGATATTATATATTTCATTCAAAGGGCAATATGGTATTATTTGCTTTTTAATTATTAACAACTAATATTAATTTAATTCTATTACTATGGTCCTGCTAGAGCTCCTCTTAGGGCCCCTAAAAAGTGACATATTTGAAATACCTTTACAAATTATGCCAAAGAAGCTTTGCAAAGCAATTAATTACCAACTCGATTCTCCAATACGGAACAGTCTCTTGAGTCAAAATCCATATGTTTGTAGAAGCAAAGCCCAATGTGTTAAAAAATAAAAATATTTAGATTTTTATGCACATTGGGCTTTGCGTCTATACACATATGGATTTTTACTCCTAGGGGCCAATTTATCAAGCAGCAGATGCTGCTTTTTTCCACGCAAGCCTTCAGGTTTACCAGAAATAGGATTTAACTTGTCCGCCACCACTGAGGTAGGGGACTGCAATCATCACAATCAGCTATGATTGGGATGATTGACACCCCTGCTAGCGGCTGATTGGCTTCGAATGTGCAGGGGGCGGCATTACACAAGCATTTCAGCAGAAATGCTTGTGCAGTGATAAATGCTTACAGCATATGCTGTCGGCATTTAGCGATGTCTGGCGGACATGATTCACTACAGCGAATCATGTCCAGCCAACATTTGATAAATCGGCCCCCTAGTTTTATCAAGAGACTGTTCCATATAGGAAAATCCTGTTGCTGCACAGAGTTAATATATTGAGTTCCCACTCCCCTGGATGAAAAGTCTGACGACTTAGGAAATCTGCTTCCCAGTGCTCTACTCCTGTGACGTAGATCGCAGAGAGATGGCAAGAGTGAGACTCCGCCCATCGGATTATTGATGATACCGCTATCATTGCTAGAGAACTCCTTGTTCCCCCCTGATGATTGATATACGCCACAGTCGTGATGTTGCCTATGAAACAGTTCCTTTGGGAAAGACTGTGGGAAGGGAGCAATTCATTTGCTGAAGGGAGTATTGTTCTTATCTATATACACAAATTCCTTGTAATAACATCTACAGAGATCAGTTGTGTATTTTAGTCTGTATTTTATATCCTAAGAATATGGTTAAGAACACAGTAGATGACAGAAGATCAGCTCATCAAACCAAATATAATAATGCATTTAAGCAAACCGATAAAGGTGGTTCAGATTGTAAACATATAATTTCAAAACTTTAAAAACTTTATTTAAAAGAAACAAAGAAATGGTTGGAAATAACTTTTCTAAGTCGGTATTTAAATGAGGACATTGTTCCAAGCGGTTTGAGGGTTTTTAAAATCCCTGTATTTGGAACAAATGATGATGTTTTATGCAAAAATGGAATGCAGCTCTCCATAAGTGCTCTTTGAAGTTAGTAAGTCTTTTATTTGAAATTCAAGATGTTAACCTAGAAGTAATAGAAAATAGCAAACACAAGAATACAAGCTGTTCTTTTAGAAACAATAGAAATTTGGGGCGCAATCCGATATATGGCGTAGTTTTTGGCGCAAGGGAGGGAACCCGCGCCACCCGTAATTTCACCTCGCAACTCGAGCTATCCAATATACTGCGCTGTCAGATGCTAAACTGGCGTAAGTATGAAAAACCGGAGATCAACTAAAATGTGCGCTAATACACATTTTAGTCATCGCAAGTACTTACGCCAGTATTTTGTTCACGTAAAGTCTCAATAAAGAGTAGTTTGATGCAAATTAGGCTATGATTCGTAAAAAATAACCGCCAGTTCTAAAAGATGCGCCACTTAATTATGCCATTCAAAATTCATACATAAACCCATGCGCAGCCGCCATTTTCTTTAGTTTGTTTGGTTGGTTCTTGGAGCTACAGCACACTACAGTGAGTATAGTGATTATTAGTAAGAGCAGTGAGAGAGGCACAATTCATCAAAGTTAGTTAGGTCGGATTTTTGGATTTGTGTTTGGTTAAGCCTGTACATTTACTTACACTTTTTTTTACATATTGCACACATTTTGCATATATACATATACAAAATATACAACACTTTTTTTTTCTAACACCTCACACTTTATTTATCTTTTGCAGTGTGATAGGCTGAGTGTTTGGTTGTGATTGTGTGTGATTGAAGTGGGAGTGAGCGTGAGTGTGTGAGTGTGTGTAGTTTGAGGATGACAGGGAGAGGTAGGGCGGAGGGGAGGAGGGGAGTTGCAGGGATAGGATTATGGACAGGAGGAGCAGCAGGGTCCCCGTCAGGGAGAAAGTGGAGTGGGGAGAGGGAGAGCCAGAAGGGATGATGGGAGTGGGGCTGCCCCGAGACCAGGCACACTTAGAAGAGGGATAGAGGGTGTACATGGGGACAGAAGGGGGGAGGAGGGAGAGGATAGGGAGAAACCCACATCAGGGACATCCCAGGGAGGAAGCCAGGCGGCCACGTATGATGAGCGCATGAGGTGCCCGAACTTCTCTTTTGCTCAAAATCTAGCGCTAGTCCAGGCCGTCATGGAGAACCACACTGCCCTCTTTGGTCAAGAGAAGGGCAAAGGAGTTGCCCGAAGGTGTAGGGATGCATGGCTGTTGGTCAAGGAGGCAGTCAACAGAGTGGCCCAGCAGAGGAGGAATGTCGATGGGCTAAAGAAAAGATGGAACGACTGCAAGAGGTGGGTGAAGAAGAAAATTGTCCAAGAAGCCATGTATCACGGAAGTGTTGAGGTCCAAACAAATTGCCTACAGGTGGGGATTTCCCGTGAGCATTATATTCCCGAAGAATGGCCGAGTGATCACTTTGCGCAACATGGATGATCTCCCCAACTTTTGTGAGTCATTGGGAGTGGAGGTCCCTGATCCTACACCTCAAGCCAACCGTGGAAATACAATTGAGAACTGGAGAACAGAAGGACTAACTAACACAGGAGACTTTGCATCCTGGCATCTTATTAATATCACGGACTAGAGACTATCTCTGGGATACTTTTCCTGCCTTGTGAACATGTCCTGGTAGATAAGTATCAATACTAGTTGAACAATGCTATTCAAAAGTTTGTTTATACTGTTACTAAGCTGTTGTTTGTTTCAGCTTCTAATGCTGCATTCCCTATTGCACTTTTATGTTCAGGGTTGCTAGTTTATTCAAGACATATAGTAATTTTGTTCCACAAGTTGCATATGAGAGGTGCAGTTAGTCTCTGAGTTCACCCTTCTGGGTGGGCATGGGTGCCCCCGTATTCACTTTCCATACTCTATTAGTGAGCAGGCATCAACAGGTTAGGACACACTTATGATAGTTAATTCATACATGATGGTGAGGAGTTTGTTAGGGGCTGCGGGGATTTGATTTTTTTACTATTATAAACGTAGTAGTGGTTACTAGGTGCCCACCCCACAGGCATTGTATAGACTGATTATTAACCTGTAACTTACCAGATGTATCAGATGGTTGCTTGCTTACTGTCTAGGGGAGAATTTACAGAGAATCATTACAGTGGAGGCACCCTTGTTGGAGGAGGGATCATCCCTCATCACATGTTTGTACTTATTATTAATGCAAATGTATATTGTGAACCGTTTGTTTGCTCTAAAAGATGTTTATTACTTAGCTTGATTACTTTTTTTTTTTAGCTCGACCCCCTTATCTTTATCCTTGATCTTTAACTTTTATTTCTTAATCTCTATTAAGTAATTTCTTTCTCTTTGATCTTTGCCTCCCTCTCCCACTCTTTTCCCCCTTTTCCTATTCATAGCGCTCATCTAAGGTAAGAACCGAGCACCTTAGTAGACTAGAGTTTATACTCTTTTCTAGGTGCCGTTTGTCATCTTCCCTTCCACCCTATCCAATACCTGCCCTCCCACCCCCACCCCCTTTTTTTTTTTTTTTTCTTCTTTTCCTTCTCCGTTTCACTTTTTTTTTCCTGTGACATCTTGGTGTGAGATTCTGAAACAGCATGCCCTCGCCTACACGGTCAATCAGTTTTCTAACTTTAAATGCCAAAGGCCTCAACCAGCCAGAAAAGAGATCAATAGCAATTAGGGAAGTTTCTAGGCTTAAGGGGGAAATTGTATTAATACAGGAAACCCACTCATTTTGAGAGCCTCTGTATGCTAGAGTGCCCAGCGCGGCACATGCTATCCAAAATATATAAATTGCTGACGCCAACTGATCTACTACCTGCTTATGTTAATAGATGGCATTCAGACCTAAATACAAATATAGTTCCGAAGGATTGGGAAAAAATCTTCCTCATGCATAAAAAATGCTCAATCTCTGCCAACACACAAGAAATTAACTTTAAATTCATCTCACGCTGGTATCTGACCCCTGTCAGGCTAAAACAAATCTATAAAAATGCTGATAGTAGATGCTGGAGGGGGTGCGGTGAGGAAGCTGACCTTCTACACATTTGGTGGAGATGTGACAGAGTCGCCCCTTTTTGGAATGAGGTTGTTACATACATTAGGAATACATTTTCAGTGAAGTTACCCTTCAAACTAGACATATTATTATTTCATTCTTTACCTAGGGTGGAGGATACTGCCATGCAATTGCTCCTAATGACATTTTTGAATAGTGCTAAAATCCTCATCCCCCAGAAGTGGAAGTCGACTTTGATACCCACACTAGATCATTGGAAGTCCCAGGTGACACTTTCTCTAAACTTAGATAGAAGACATTATTGGGAATCGGGCAGAGCGGTGACACATGAGCTAATGAAGATTAGATGGAAAGAGGCCATGGGGGGAGATAATGATTAGGATATGTAGATATAAATTATTGCTTGTTTCAAGCTGCAGACCAGTGTTAGTTTGCACTGAGATGTTCTTCTGCTTCCCACTTCCTTTGCCCTTCCTTTCATCCTGTTTATATGTTTAAACTTATTCACTACCACTTTTTCTTTTCTTCTTTTTCACCCATATCTATTCTTCCTTCCCCCCCCCCTTTTTTTTTTGCTTCCCTTTTTCCCTTCCGTCTACCCATCTGACATTTATTTGACCATTAAACTATTATAGATGACCCCAAGGAATACTACATTTTAATATTTCAAATTCTGAGCAATGGGTTTCTCCTCTGCCTCTAACTATTATTATTGTTAAACATTATTTTATGTGGTTTGGTTTATCTTCTGTTCTAGATAATATTGTTAACGAAAAAAGAGAAATCAAAAGAAAAAAAGAAAAACAGCGGAGTGTACTGATGGACTTACGGTGCAAATAATATATATATATATATATATATATATATATATATATATATGTTTTGAATATTGGGAATTAGTCAAGATTTGACTTTGTAACATCTATATGTTTTTGTCCTGTTGTACCTTTCTCTTTTCAGTTATGCTCCAATAAAGCTCTTTTAAAAAATAAAAAAATTGCATGCTCTAGCTGAATCATGAAAGAATAAAAATGGGTTTAATGTCCATTTAATGCTACTTAACACATTGAAATTCATGATATGAGGTGGAATAGTGAAATACTAACATGTCTCAGAGTAACACAGGCCACAAGCCACATGTAGAGTTTTCAGTAAATGGACACTATAGCCATCACAATACTTTTAGCTCAAGAAAGCACGTTATGTGCCTACATCAGGCTAAAGGAAATTGTGTGACCATAGTGTCACTTAAAGAACACATTTTCTCCATCACTGACATGTACACATAACTATTGTATGAAACACATACATGCATAATTTGCATATTAAAATCCCTCATATCACAAATCACAATGTGCACATGCATGTTATAGAGTTTGACATGAGAATGAGTATAGGCCCTAGCATGTATCAATGTACATTGTATGCCCACATGGATATATATATGATTGTACTAATACCTCTCATCATTTGACTCCTCCACAGAACCTCCTGTCACCAGGGTGCAAACGGGCATGCATCCACTGCAACCACCAGTCCAAAGAATGCCTCCACCACAACCAACAGTCCAAAGAATGCCTCCACCGCAACCACCAGTCCAAAGAATCCATAAACAAGGACAGTATGCTCCCAGGCATGAGCTGGGTTGGATTGCCTCTGTTGAGGAGCCAGACGTCATGCCACCAACATTTGCAGACGAGCCCTGGCAGGATCCCTGGCCGGAGGATTGTTCTTTTGGCTTTGAGGGGGAGCCAAGTCAGCCCCAAAGGGTACATGTCTTTACCACCCCCCCCCCCCAATATCAGGCCAGTCAGGGCTTTTACATACAGGACATGCAAACTGGACAGGCTGAGTGGTCGCACACCAGTTGGCAATGGGACTACCAGTCCACCCGGGGAGCTCCACCATCCGCTTCCCTTGGAAGAGCTCCAGCATCTGAAGAGGAGCATATAGCTGTATTTGTCCCTGATGCAGCACCAACTGTAGTAGTTCCAGATGCAGCACCAGCTGTAGTAGTTCCAGATGCAGACCAGCTGTAGTAGTTCCTCATGCAGCACCAGCTGTAGTAGTTGCTCATGCAGCACCAGCTGTAGTAGTTCCAGATGCAGCAGAAGCTGAGGATGTTCCAGATGCAACAGCAGCTAGAGGTGAACCTGCGCCTAGAATCCCTGCTGGTCAACAGCCTGTAGATCCTCTGTATTCTCCCATGGGTGACGAATACATTTCCCTCCAGAGGAGGCTCATAGCAAGCTGTGAGAGAATGCAGAGAGACCAACGGAAGTTTTACAGGAGCCAACAGACTTTACTCCAGCGTTCCATTGAGCTACAATGGGACATGGCAACATCTTTAAATGGTATAGTCCAAAACCAGTCTCAGATGATGAGAGTTATTTCGGATATGCAGATGCAGACTGACAACAGATGGCGGGAACAAAACCAACTGTTGGGTGTGTTGGTGGAGCATTTCACACACCAGCAGGACACTGCCTCCAGCCTCTCATCTGTGGCCAGCACTCCTGCAGAATCCTCTGAATCCACACAACCCAGGAGAACCAGGAGAGCCACTCCAGGCACCTCAGCCCCCTCATCTAAGAAGCCTAAAAAAAAAATAGTTATATTTCAGCATAAATCTTGTCCTCTGTTATTTACCAAATAATTGTCATCCACATCCATGTGAGGGGTGTTTTAGTACACTAATATTGTTGAAACATATAATAAGGCCTGTGTGGAAATGGCCCAAAAAAGGTAATATCATCATGTTTATGACATATTCATGTTCTATAAACCACATCACATAGTTATTTGGGGAGAAGGAAATGCTATAAAAATGCATCCTGCAGCGAGTTAAAATTCCTTCTTTTAACTAATAGTGTTCCACATCACATAGTTGTGTATGAAGGGTACATATAGTGATATTCAATTATAAGATGTAATTCAAGGTTTCTCACATCCAATAGAAATGCACGAGCCAAGGCTGTGGCGGACATTTTCTAAGGTAAAGACCTTTAGTGAAGGACACCTTGCCTATCCCTGCACATGGGTATATATATCTAAATGATAATGTTTTTACAGAAGGTGTGAACATAAAGGTATAAACAACCATTTTTTTTTATTCTTCTAAATGATAGTCAATAAATCATAGTGACCAAAAACATGAATTAAACTAATGATATATTTTCAGTAATTAGGGTGGTTAAGGGATTGGGGGTGGGATGTCGTAGTTTCACTTACATGCAGTGGAAATCCACAGTATGTAATTCGATGACCAGCTGCAGCAGGGGCAGCACCATGACCAGGGACCTCAGCAGAGTCACGTTGGTTTCTAAGTCAGTGCAAGGGTTGCTGGGCCTGCAATTTGTGCCGAGATAAGAAGGGAGTAGATTTTCTGAAATCTGCGCGCGTAAGTCCTTACGCTGTATATTGGATACCAAACTGCGCGTGTTTTGTATGTCAGTCTATGGGCCAAAAAAATACAGGCGAAGGCAAAAATATATACGCACATAACTTCTAAGTTACGCCGTATATAGGATACCAAACCTGCGCAAAATTTTGCGTCGCCGGCTTTTGCGGGCGACAATTTATATCGGATCGAGGCCTTGAGCTTCTTTTAGAAACAATAGAAATTTGAGCTTGATTAATATTGGCTGGAAATTAGATTTGGCTCCCAGTGAGTATTTAGATTTTTATACACATTGGGGTTTTGCTTCTACAAACATATGGATTTTTACTCCTAGTGTTATCAAGAGGCTGTTATGTATTGGAAAATCTTGTTGCTGCACAGAGGTACAAGATCAAGAAGAAGTACCACTTTATCCAGCAGAGGTTTGCTATTTTCTATTCTTCTGACTTAAAGGGCCATAATACCCAATGTTGAAACACTTGAAAGGGATGCAACATAGCTGTAAAAAGCTGACTAGAAAATATCACCTGAACATCTCTATGTAAAAAAGAAAGATATTTTACCTCAAAAGTTCCTCAGTAGCCACATCCCATTGTAAAGGATTTCTAGGCAGCAAATCAGTATGTCTGTCCCGGGACAGCTAAGGGGTTGAGCCTTGTGTACTCTCATATTATTTCCCTATTCAGTTTAAAGGAAGCTTACTATGAAATCTCATGAGAGTTAAGTCAAATCTCATAGCACTGTTGATGCTGATTGGCTGCTGTTCATTTCTTAATTTTTTATTTTATTTTTTACCTACAGCTGAGCAGCTGAGTATAACTTTTTACACATAACTTACTCTGCTGAGCTGAGGAAATTGTGAGGTAAAATATCTTTTTTACATAGAGATGCTCAGGTGATATTTTCCTGTCAGCTTTTTACAGTTATGCTGCATTAGTTTCAAGTGATTTAGCATAGGAGTATTATATCCCTTTTAAGTTTTGTGGAAGAAGATTATGTTTCCAGCAGGACCACAGTCCTAAACACATATGGAAATTGTGCCAAACGTATCTGAAGTCCAAGGAAGGGTAAATAGTGTTATTTTGCATGGCTTTCCCTCTACTATCTCCTATACATTGTGTGACATCTCTAGGTTCTCTCTGTTATGTTCTAAAGTATTGGTGAATTATGTGGATTGTAAAACTCTGCAAACTTGTGGAATCAAGGCCAGTAAGAGATAAAGTACTTAAGGAGGTTATACTAATACATTTTAAGGTAGTCATACTAATAAGTTTTGATTTTCTGGAAGCACTAACATATATTTATTTTACTAAGTGGAAATTATGGGAGTTTTTTAAAAACATTCAGTATATTTTGTCAAACTAGTTTTTAATAAATGCTGAAATGATTGTGAAAGTGGACTCAGTCTTTGTACATTTACACATTAATTTACCATGCTCATGCTTAGGAGAATGAGAAATGTATTCCCTGTGTATTCATGCTCTACTCATTTTTTTTCTCCTAAGTTCAGAATATAATGAGGGCTTACGGCTTGTTGGTGATAATGATGTTGTTAAAATACTGAAAGCCTGAACAGTTTCATTTACTGTTACATTCATGCAGATGTTTTCTTTTATGTATTGTGTTCTTCCAAAAGATCATGTTAATTACAGCTTCTATACCAACATTTCAAAAATAGTAGCAATTATTACTCCTCTGAATAACTATTCACAGCTTAAAGGAACATGAAATATAAAAAGCAATTCCTCACAAACTGTTTGTGCATAGTAAATAAATAAATAAATATTTATATACACACACACACACACATATATATATATATGTATTTATTTTTCTAGTGTACTTTCATTTGTCTGTGCTTTTCCAGTAATTTAATCCAGAACATTGTGTTTTTTTTCTACTCCCTTTAAAGGTATACACAACCCAAAAAAAAAATATTTTGTGATTCAGATTTTAAACAGCATTCCAATTTACTTCTATTATCTAATTTGTTTAATTCTCATTTTAACATTTGATGAAAAGCATATCCAGATAGCCTCAGAAGCAGCAATGCACTACGGGATCTGCTTGCTGATTGTTGGCTGCACATATATGTCTATTATCACTGGATTACCCACTGTGTTAAACTAGGTCCCAGAAGTGGACCTATTCAACAAAAGATAGCAAGTGAATAAAGCAAATTTTCAAATAGAAGTAAATTGGAAAGTTATTTAAAATGTTATGCTTTATTTGAATCATAATTGAAAATTGTGGGGGTTTTGTCCCTTTAAGAGAATGAAGTGCCTGCTGCAAGATTTGGAATCTAAACCTGCACACACAATGATTCCTCGATCAGTGTGGTAGCTCATTTATATCTATCCCTAGCTGGCTACAGTACAGATAATAATCTAAGCAAAATTTACTAAAAATGATACCATTTAGTAAGTCTGGTCCAGTATGGCAAAAATTGTGTTAGCCTGGCTAGCCGGCACAGTTTATATATCTAGTTATTAAGTTGAAGAAAGTCTGTCTTTTTCTTTTTCACTTAAAGCGCTACTACATATTCCTAAAACAGAAAATTTAAAGTTTAAAATCCCTAAGTATACTATTTACAATATAATTAAGGCATGGAATAGAATATGTAAAGGCTTGAATATAGACAATTCAAATTATAATCTTTTTCCGCTTCAAGGGCATCCTGAGTTTTTACCTGGAATTGACTCAAGGGTCATAAAAAAATGGGCCCAGAAGGGACTTAAATTCTTAAAGGGACACTGAACCCAATTTTTTTTTCATGATTCAGAAAGAGCATGTAATTTTAAGCAAATTTATAATTTACTCTTATTATCAATTTTTATTTGTTCTCTTGCTATCTTTATTTGAAAAAAAAAAGTATCTAAGCAATTTTTGGTTCAGTACCCTGGACAGCACTTGTTTATTGGTGGGTGAATTTATCCACCAATCAGTAAGAACAACCCAGGTTGTTCACCAAAAATGGTCCGGCATCTAAACTTACATTCTTGCTTTTTAAATATATTTTTAAAAATATGCTTTTTAAAGATACCAAGAGAGTGAAGAAAATTTGATAATAGGAGTAAATTAGAAAGTTGCTTAAAATTGCATGCTCTGTCTGAATAAAGAGAACTGGTCCTGGGAAATTATGGACATGGCAATCAAGCTGTATCAAGCTGGTTTCCATTGTACATCTCTCCTATATAGGATCTTTATATCAAAACAAGTTAGAAAAGAGATAAGAAAACCGTATTCAATTTCAAGATTTCAAAGGCTGTATTACTAGAAAAAATCAGTATATATCTTCAATAACCTGGAAGGGATCACAAATGAAACTAATGAACAGATCCTATATCACTCCGCTTATGCGATCAAAATGGAATACTAGTAAACAAACTCCTTGCTCCAGATGTAACTCATGGGAAGCGGATCTAATACATTGTTATTGGCAATGCCCTAAGATCCTCCATTTTACAATACTATTCTTATATTGAGATGGCTACTTAACTGGCCACTCTTGGACCGCTTGGTTAGGGACGAGACAGCACATATGGTAGCCACACTAGGAACCACTTTTGTGCTCATTGACATTCCTGTAGCATATATATTTCTAGCATATGAACTACATAATGTATTATTTATTTTATTTTATTTATTTATAAAATATTTTACCAGGAAGGATACATTGAGATTTCATAGTAAAACATAAAATTGTAATATCTAGATATGATAAGGAAAATCATTATATATATAATATTTATATACTATATTTAAGAGATGAAAACATGTATCCAGTATATATTACCATGGATTTTGCCACTTACCTATTGTATAGGACAAAAACAGGTATTGGTGCACCTCCAAACACATAAGACCACATATTATCACATATTTTTTAACATATATCTTAATGCTGCAAAAAATTGCTTTCTTAATATTTCTTCATTTCACATATCATCACATATTTTTAACATATATCTTAATGCTGCAAAAAATTGCCTTCTTAATATTTCTTAATTTTTAAATAAAGATGGGATCTTAGTCACACAATATGGCCATATTCTGCTCAGCCAGTCACCACTTACAAGGTGTCCCAAAATAGACTGGTCCTAACACTATCAAATTAGCCTTACAGCCTTACTGGGCTGAATCATGCAATTCTAATATTCCAAAGTAGGATTCCAACATTATAATACTATACCTCAAATCAAGACTGCATAGAATGAGGCTTCCTGGCTTTATATACACATAGTAAAATAGCATTGTCTGGAACACACCTGAACAGGGTGGAGTGCTTTAAACCAAAGGGATTAGGTCAGACTCCCTTAAAGTAATACAACAGGGGGGTTTGGTTAAGCACATCTAACAAAAAATGTTAAAAAAATATGTGATAATATGTGGTCTTATGTGTTTGGAGGTGCGCCAATACCTGTTTTTGTCTTATAAATTTTAGGTCATTTTGGCAGCACTCCCACAATATGAGCATTAAAACATAATGTTTTTGTTAGATGTGCTTAACCAAACCCCCCTGTTGTAATACCTATTGTATAGACTTATTTGCTAAAAATATAAATCCAGGTGGTGCTCCCACTCGCTGTAAAATCAAGCATATTCGGTGTATCTCTTATAAGGTATTATATGGACAACAATTAAGGGGATATATGACTTTATTTGTGTTTGTGTATGGGTTATTATGCTGTATATCTGGCTAGACCCTCCACATAGATCTAACTTTGGCTCAATATTAGATATTATATAATATCATGGTAGAGGCAGTTAAAACTAATGATTGTTGCTACCAGCTGCTATAGGTTCTCACTCTCCCTTGCTGGCTGATGGAGAAAGAGGCTAAATGCCTCTATGTGTAAATAGGAAATACTAGAAATAATTGTGCTGCATTACAATAGAAGCCTCTTTCACCTATAGAAGTAAAGGTGTGCAATAGCCTGTCAATGAATATAGTACACATGCTTTAGATAAGGTTCAATATACAATATGAACAAACACAACAGGTTAATTCAAAATAGTGCTCCATATGTTGGGCATAGGTTAAATGTTTGCTTGAAACAGTCCTGTAACTTAAGTATAAGAGGTAGTTGCACTAAGCATGTCCTATAGTGAGTTAAGAAAAGCAAAAGGAACTGACTCTCAGCAAATGAAATAACACACATATAAAACATCAAACTGAAATACAGACTCATAAAAACTTATTCAGGTTGCCATATGTTGAAGGCAAGAGGGCTGAAGGAGGGACCGATCATCTATCCAACCTCTTTCTTGACATAATAGGATTTTGCTAGTGGCTGAGAGTCCTGTGTGAGGTCTGTTGTTCTAAAAAGCCAGCTAGGCTTGTCCATTGTAAAAACACCCATGAAAACATAAGCAGAGCCCCTAGGGAAGGATAAAGGCAGGGTAGGTTTTCGGCTCTATAGACAAGATCGAGCCAGAGATATGAGACCTCTATGTGTTCCATTACTGGGGCTTGCCTCAAGCTTTTAGGAGTAGGGCAACTGGAATGGTTTCTCCTTTCATAGTGAGAGTCGATGGTGATCTCTTCTGCACTTTGTGTCACGTCTCCTCTCTGCTGTAGTTGCCATATGTTGAAGGCAAGTCTGAGGTACCGGAACTGTCACATTCCTCAGTCTTACATGTTGCTAATGCATTCTGGAGCAGGTTCATAGCAGCATTTGTGTATTTAAACTATAAAATTTAAACAAAAGATGGATATAACCCCCCCCCCCAAGAAAGAATACACTGAATAGCACTCTTTAGTCTATTAGCTACAATTGTGATGAAATTATTAAATCAACTCATTGAGTAGGGGATTACTGTGGAAAAATTAAACAACGTTTATTGGAGAGAAAAAAGAAAATCAACAAGGGTAAAAAACTAATTAAAAACACAGAAGGGAGAGACTGATTCCATGTAACTTCTTGCAGAGTATGTCAAATTATGGATATGTTTAATCAATAATGGTTTATTAACAACATGAGGTGTTAGGCTTTTTTCTGACCCGCTCACCCCATTGATGTCTATGGGCAACGCGTGCACGAGCACATCAAAACAGTGCTTGAATTGTGTGCGGTATGGAGGTAGAGGAGAGTAATGTTATATGTATAATCAGCTTATAATGCATGGCAAACTGTGGGCCCAATTCACTTTCAGCTAGATTACGAGTTATGCGCACTATAGGGAAATTAACGAATGCAACAAAAGTTGCATTATTTAACCCCCTATAGCGCAGCCATTACAAGTTTTCAAACAGCAGACTTGTGCGTGTGATATGGCGTAGAGCTCCATACCGCAAACAATTCAAGCACTGTTTTGACGTGTTCATGCACGCGTTTCCCATAGACATCAATGGGGAGAGAGGGTCAGAAAAAAAGCCTAACAAAGAAAATCTCCGTAACGCAGCCTCATTGATGTCTATGGGGAAAAAAAATAACGTTTAAACCTATCACCCTAACATAAACCCGAGTCTAAACACCCTTAATCTGCTGCCCCTGACATCGCCCGCACCTAAATAATGTTATTAACCCCTAATCTGCTGCCCCCGATATCGCCGCCACCTAAATAAAACTATTAACCCTAGTCTGCCGCTCCTAATATCGTCACCACTATACTAAAGTTATTAACCCCTATTCTGCCACACCCCAACATTGCTCACACTGTATTAAAGTTATTAAACCCCTATTCCGCCACTCCCCAACATCGCCGCCACTAAATAAAGGTATTAATGCCTAAACCTCTAGCCTCCCACATCACTACCACTAAATAAAGCTATTAACCCCTAAACCACCAGCCCCCCATATCGCAACAACTAAATTAAACTATATTAACCCCTAAACCTAACCCTAACATAACCCTAAACCTAACCCCTAAACCTAACACCCCCTAACTTTAACATCATTAAAATCGAGCTAAACTAAAGTTACAATTATTAACTAAATAATACCTATTTAAAACTAAATACTTAACTGTGAAATAAAACCTAAACTAGCTACAATATAACTAATAGTTATATTGTAGCTAGCTTAGGTTTTATTTTTATTTCACAGGTAAGTTTGTATTTATTTTAACTAGGTAGACTAGTTAGCAATTAGTTATGAACTATTTACTAACTACCTAGCTAAAATAAATACAAACTTACCTGTGAAATAAAACCTAAGGTGTCTTACACTAAAACATAATATTACAAAAAATAAAACACACTAAAATTACAAAAACTAAAAAAACCTACCATTACCAGTGTTTTTTATTTTTCGTAATTTAGTGTTTATTATTTTTTGTAATTTTAGATTTTTTATTTTTTGTAGTCTTAAGTTTTTTAAGTGTGTAATTTAGGTTTTTAATTGGTAGTATTTTTTTATTTTATTAAAATAGTTATGTTAGGTTAATTTATAGCTTAATATTAGTTTTTTTTATTTCACAGGTAAGTTTTTATTTATTTACAAATAGTTATATCGTAATTTTCATTTAAGGTTAGGGCGGTGTTAGGTTTAGGGGTTAATATATTAATTTAGTGTTTTGCGATGTGGGGGGCTGGCGGTTTAGGGGTTAATAGGTTTATTTAGTGTCAGCAATGTGGGGGACCGGAGGATTAGGGGTTAATAGCGGTTATTAGTGTTGGCGATGTCGGGAGCAGTGGATTAGGGTTAATAACTTTATTTAGGTGCTGGTGATGTCGGGGGTGGCGGATTAGGGGTGTTTAGACTTGGGATTTATGTTAGGTTTAAACTTAACTTTTTTTTTTCCCCCATAGTCATGAATGGGGTTGCGTTACAGAGATTTTTTATTCTGCATTTCGGGTGTTAGTTTTTTTTCTAACACTGTCTCCCCATTGATGTCTATGAGGGAAAGCGTGCATGAGCACGTCAAAGCAGCCCTTGGATTTTGTGCGGTATGGAGCTTAATGCACCATATCGCACAGTACAAGGAGGCTTTTCAGTAACTCGTAATGGCAGTGCTAATAAATCCCTTTATTACCCATTCCCCAGTTATGCACACTTAACAAAGTTATAATAATACACATTTTACCTCTGTAATTACCTTGTATCTAAGCCTCTGCAAACTGCTCCCTTATTTCAGTTCTTTTGACAGGCTTGCATTTTAGCCACTCCTAGGAGCTTCACGTGTGTGAGCTCAATGTTATCTATATGAAACACATGAATTAACTCCTTCTAGTGGTGAAAAATTGTTAAAAGGCTTTCAGATTAGAGGCAGCCTTCAAGGTCTAATAAATTAGCATATGAACCTCCTAAGTTTAGTTTTCAATTATGAATACCAAGAGAACAAAGCAAAATTGGTAATAAAAGTAAATTGGAAAGTTATTAAAAATTTAAATCATGAAAGTTTTATATTTACTTGTCTGTCCCTTTAAGCAGTTAGGTATAGCATGTAACCCAATCAGGTGCTCCGTATATAGTGGCTTAACCCCCTCTATTTACCATATGTTTGTTAGAACAATTACATTGTACTTAGTAAACAATAAATTATAAGTAATTATAAAGATCTGCAAAAGACTATAGTGAATGTAAAGTTTTATCTCCGATTGCAAATTGAAACACAGGAGTTCCTATGACTCTTCACAATTTCCCGAACGATTCCCTAACATGTTTTGCCGCTGCTGGCTTTGTCAAAGGGTCATTTATGCATGATACCTGATGAATCGGCTGTTGGATATGCTGAGAAACGCGTTGCAGCAGAGCTTTAAAGAGCTATTGGAGGGTGAGCTAGCAGGCCCTAGTTCTATGTTTGGTTTATTAACTTATTTTAATACCATTTATTTTTTTTAATAGAATTTTGCTTTTATGTTTGAACTGGTGCACCTTCTCTGAGTTTTTGTGCTGACATAGGTCTCTCTCTCTTTCCTCAGGAGGTGAGCTTATTCTGGAGCTATATGTTATATTCAAGGCCCAGAAAAAAAGAACTGTTCATCCAGTTTGTGTCAGACAATGTCACAGAAGGCCTTATATAATTTATCAGGTAGGAATTCAAGATTCCCCAACATCGCAGGAAATTTCTTGTATCATCAGGTGGGTGAAATGCTACCAGTCCCTAATATCAGTTATCCACATCCTGGTAATCAACAATAAGGAGTCAGACTTTTTCATCTGCTATATTCTTTACCCTAGGGAATTGTGAGAGATAGACCTCATGACCCCTTGTTTGAATCAGAAGCTTCCCTGTTATTGTAAAGTTTCTCAGGCAGATCATGTTTATGCCTTAAATGTACCATGCTTGATTTTGTTTGCTCCTACTTGGCCTCTCAGAAGTAAGTATGTGGACCTCATTCAGATGTCCTCTTTTTCTGTTTTTAATAACAGGAAGATTGCTACGATTCCTGGTATTTGTTTTTTGGGCAGTTAGTTATTCATATTGGAAGGTTCATTTTTTTAATTATGTTTATTAGAGACATATCATAGTTTCAATACAACAAGGGAAAGTAACATATATGGCGTATTATTAACCTGTAAGGAGGCTGATAGTTCATATTGTAAAAGTCCTAAAGTAATAGTATAACATTAACGAGGAGATTGCTGAGGTCATCAAGGAGGCACTATTCAAATAACAAGTCCTGCAGTAGTCCTCCTCTTTCCTGTCAATTGCCAGATGTATCCAGCAACATTTTGGGAGTTGTATCCATTGTGAAAGTTGCATCTCAGTTTGTGTCTCTATTTTAATATATAAATATATGCAAAGCCAGTATACTAGGATCAAGCAGAACTATATAATTTAACATAATGTACCAGTAACTTCTCTGTGCCTGTATAACTGCAGGCACAGAGAAGTTACTGAAATTGTAGGCAGAAAAAGCTGTGGAATGTAAGGATTTTTTTGCTTCCTCCTGGAAAGTAATCCCACGTGTGATGATCTCATGGACTCACACCATCATGAAAGAAATTAATCAGGTACGTATAATTTTTGTTTTTATTTCCATTAAGCAACTGCTAAAACCAGACATTTCCATTAGAGAAATGATTTACAGTCTACTCCAGAATTTTTATTCTTTAAAAAGATAGATAATCCCTTTATTACCCATCCCCCAGTTTTGCATAACCAACACAGTTATATTAATATACGTTTTACCTCTGTAATTACCTTGCATCTAAGTCTCTGCAGACTGTCCCCTTATTTCAGTTCTTTTGACAGACTTGTATTTTAGCCATTCAGTGTCCTCTTGTAAGTAAAAAACTGTCAAATGCATCCAGATGGCTTTCTAGGGCTTAGAAATGAGCATATGAGCCTACCTAGGTTTAGCTGTCAACTAAGAATAATGAAAGCCAGACTGTCCCTTTAATGAAGCTTTTTTACCATTTATTTTAATGTGAACACTTTTTTTATTATTTCATAAATAAAAGTTTTTTACCAAGTCATTTTTATTACATAGCTACACGCTCCTCTAACACATAATTAGTTTAAAATAAATTTAAAAAAAATAATAATTGAGGAATGTGATTCTTATGTGCCATTGTTTGAATTCAATGGGCGAGCCTTGATTTTACTCAAAATACATGATTTCTTCTTTGTATTTTTCAATATATGTTCAAAAACAATTGTCCTTAGCAATGGCGAAAATATTACAATTACAATTAAAGGGCTAGATTACAAGTAGAGCACAAAAATTAGGCATGTGCATTTGGACTATTCGTTAGTAAACAAATGCCCAATATGGCCGCAGCCAGCAGCATTTGGCTATTTTCGGGGACAGATTTCTTCTTGGGAAAGTGCAAAATACTAACATCTGTATATATCTACATCTTAGCGTATGGCACTTTAACAAGACGAAAACAGTCTCCAAAAATCACCAAATGCAGCAGGTGACATACATGTTCAGGAATTAGTTTTGTAATGAATAGTCCGAATGCAGAAACCTAACAAAGATATCAGCATTATTCAGCGCTAACACTGCTCTGGGTCAAAATTAGTTACATAATAAACTAAAATAAAAATTTTAATAAAATGTCTAAGAAGAAATATAAATAACAATATTATATAATAAATGCCACAAAAGATTGATCTGAAAGAGTACATATTCATAGAATTTGTATTAACTAATAATACCCTACGGATATGTGAAAAGCATAAAACAGAAGAAATGGAATTTAGAGCAGGTTTTCTGGTTATATAATTAATGTCACTTTCAATTTATGTTTATACTCTGTAATTAAAGCTTTTTGCTCATTTTCCATAACTCAGAGCATATTTATAACAGTCTCACAGAATTGTCAAGAAGACAGATTATTTTCATAATTGTCCTTAAGCAATCTCTCGAGTGATAATTTGAATCACCCTGAATTTTATATATGAGTCTTGTTTCTTCTTTCTATACTAATATAGCTTTGAGTCACATATGCAAACAAGAAGAATATTCTGCTTGTATTGCAGTAATATTTCTGCTTTATTTTCTGTTTTACTACATAATCTGTTCATGAAATATCAGAAGGTAAGTATTGTATGTACACATCATGGCCTCGATCACATACTCGGCGACGTGGGCAAAAACAAACGTTGCCAAATATTTGTCTAATCGAGTGATCACATACCCGGCGCAGCAGACAAGTTACGCACGTTTGATTTTTACGCAGACTTACGTGGGCTGAATTGAAATATTTTACTACACTTTCAGCTTGCCACACATAGGTAGGCATAGCAACCCTTGTGCACAGTAAAAAACACACAGTAACTCCCTGGTAGCCTTAACAAACACCTAACGCATGCCCATTATCAACCCCTAAACTGCGACCCCCCCACATCGCAATCACTAACAAAATGTACTAACACCTAAACCGCCATCCCCCAAATCGCAATCACTAAAAAAAAGTATTAGCTCCTAAACCGTCATCCCCCACTTCACAATCACTAATAATATATATTAACCCCTAAACCATCATGTCCCCACATCACAATAACTAATAAAATGTATTAACCTCTAAACCACCATCCCCCCACAACGCAAACACCTAATGAAACTTTTAACCCCTAAACTGCCAACCACCCACAACGCAAAGTATCTAATTAAACTATTAACCCCTAAACCACCACCACCCCAAAAAATACCCTAACAACCCCTAACTTAAACCCATTTAAAATACACTTAAATAAAAAAAATATACTAACTACCTTAAAAATAAAATTAAAAATTACAAAAGATAAAAAACCTAAATTGCAAAAAACAAATTACAGAAAATTAAAAAACAAACATTACAAATAAAACTAAAAATCTATCATTACAATTTTTTTTTTATAAAAAATAAAAAAGCTAACATTACAAAAAATAACAAACGAAATGATCCAAAATAAAAAACTATTCCTATTCTAATACCCCCGTTTAAAAAAAATCCCACCCCAAAATAAAAAAACCCCTAATCTATAAAAAAAAAAACTACCAATAGCCCTTCAAATGACTTTTTGTAGGGCATTGCCCTAAAGTTAACAGCTCTTTAGCACAAAAATAAAGAAATTACCACCTAATATTACAACCCCCCAAAATAAAAAACCTAACTAAAAATACCCTAATCTACCCATTGCCCCAAAATGGACATTTGTATGGGCATTGTCCTTAAAAGGGCATTCAGCTCTTTTTCAGCCCATTAAAAATAATAAAGCCCTAATCTAACAAAAAAAAAACACCCCCAAAAAAAACCACTAACCCCAAAATTGGTACTCACCATTGATAAAGGCCGCCGAAACATCTTCATCCCAGTGGCTCCATCTTCATCCATTGTGGGACCATCTTTTTCAATCTTCATCCAGGCCGTAATCCCTGTTGTATCTTCACCCCGGAGACTGTTGCGAAGTCCTCGGCGATCCTCTTCATTCGCGACACGGAGGTTTCTTCATGCAGTCTCTTGCCGCACGCTGAAGATTGAATGCAAGATACCCCTTTTATATGGGGGTACCCTTGCATTCCTATTGGCTGACAAATTCAAATCAGCCAATAGGATGAAAGTTTTTTTATTTTTTGTAATATTATTATTTTTATTTTTTTATTTTTTTTAAGATAGTATATTTTTAATTTTATTTAAGTGAATTTTAATCGGGATTAAGTTAGAGGTTGTTAGGTTAGGGGGCTTAGTTATTAGTTGAATACTTTGCATTGTGGTTGGATGGAGGATTAGGAGTTAATAGGTTTATTAGGTACTTTGCTTTGTGGGGGGATGGTAGATTAGGGGTTAATAGGTTTATTAGGTACTTTGCGTTGTAGGGGGAAGGCGGATTAGGGTTTAATAAATTTATTAGGTACTTTGCATTGTGGGGGATGGCGGATTAGGAGCTAGTAGGTTAATTTGGTACTTTGCTTTGTGGGGGGATGGTGAATTAGAGTTTAATATTTCATTAGTTACTTTGCGTTGTGGGGGATGGCAGTTTATGTATTAATAGTTTAATTAGATACTTTGCGTTGTGGGGGGGATGGTGGTTTAGGGGTAATATGTTTATTTAGTAGTTGCGATGTGGAGGGATGGTAGTTTAGAGGTTAATAACTTTTAATAGTGAGTGCAATGTGGGGGGATGGCGGTTTAGGGGTTTTGAATGGTGTTTTGACGTGTCGGTTTTTGAGGGGGTTTTTTATTTACATTTTTACTTGTGAATTCAACATTTTATTTATTTTTCAGTTATGTGTGCAATATACTGCCGTAAGTTACTGGGGACGCCAGAAATGTGTAGTTGCGCACATTTCTGAACCTCAACAGTTTTTCTGATTTACGCCAGTTTATCATATTGCAGTGTGTGTTATGTGATTCACCCAAAGTGCGAGGTGAACTTAAAGGGACAGTCTAGTCAAAATTTAACTTTCATGATTCAGATAGGGAATGCAATTTTAAACAACTTTCCATATCATTAAATGTGTTTTGTTCTCTTGGTATTCTTTGTTGAAAGCCAAATCTAGGTAGGCTCATATGCTAATTTGTAAGCCCTTGAAGGCCGCCCCTTATTTTAATGTATTTGGCATTTTTTTTACAACTAGATGGCGGTAGTTCATGTGTGTCATACAGATAAAATTGTGACTACACCCATGGAGTTACAAATGAGAGTGCACTGATTGGCTAAATGCAAGTCTATCAAAGAACTGAAAAAAAGGGGCATTCTGCAAAGGCTTAGATACAAGGTAATCAGGGAGGTAAAAAGTATATTAATATAACCATGTTGGTTATGCAAAACTGGGGAATGGGTAATAAAGGGATTATCTATCTTTTTAAACAGTAACATTTCTCGAGTAGACTATCCCTTTAAGGACAACGTGGGTTTCAGCAGTTGCGCAGAAAAATATGCAACATATGTAATCTCGCCCATGACATCTATTTTACTTTTTAATTGCTAACATATAGGGCTAGATTACAACACCGCTAGAAGTAATCGTTTTGCATGGTGAGCAAGCAAAATCCAACACGTGCTAAAGGGATATGAAACCCAATTTTTTTTATAATTTACTCGTATTATCAATTTTTCTTAGTTATTTGGTATCTTTATTTGTAAAGCATTTAGCTACCAATCAGAAAGCGCTGCCTAGGTGCTGAACCAAAAATGGACCAGCTCCTAAGATTAAATTCCTACTTTACAAGAAAAATTGATATTAGGAGTAATTAGAAAGTTGCTTAAATTGCATGCTCTATCTAAATCGTGAAAGAAAAAATTTGGGTTTCACATCCCATTAGCTAAATGGCAGCTAGATTACGTGTTATGAGCGCTATAGGAAAATTAACGAACTCAATAAAAGTTGCGTTATTTAACCCCCTATAGCGCAGTCATTACAAGTTTTGAAACAGCCGGCTTGTGCGTGCGATATGGGGTTTTTAAGCTCCATACCGCTCTAAATACAAGCGCTGTTTTGACGTGCTTGTACACGCTTTCCGCATAGACATCAATGGGGAATCATCCAATAGCTAGAATGACAGCTGCTTGAATCCTATTGGCTGATTTGAACAGCCAATAGGATTTTAGTTGCTCTAATTCCTTTAGGCTGATTCAAATTTTTCAGCCAATGGGAATCCAAGGGACGCCATCTTGAATCGTGTACTTGCATTGAAGATTCAGTGTACGGCGGCGACCGTATGAAGAGGATTCTCTGCTTCGGATGTCTTTAGGATGGACCCGCTCCGCGCCGCCGGGATCAAGAAAGAAGATGCCATCTGAATGAAGATAGAAGAGGCCGCCTGGATGAAGACTTCTCGCTGCCTAGATGAGGACTTTGCCGCCTGGATGAAGATAGAAGAGGGCGTCTGGATGAAGACTTCTCACCACCTGATGAAGATCGTTCAAGCAGGACTTCAAAAACTGTAAGTGGATCGTTAGGTTTTTTTTAAGGGTTTTTTGGGTGGGTATTTTTTTTAGATGAGGGTTTGGGCAGCAAAAGAGCTAAATGCCCTTTAAAGGGCAATTCCCATACAAATGCCCTTTTCATGGCAATTGGTAGATTAGGTTTTTTAGATAGTTTTTTTTTTTATTTTGTGGGTTTGGGGGTGGGGGTTTGTAATGTTAGTGGGTCTTTGTAATTTTTTTTTCAGTTAAAAGAGCTGTTTAGCTTAGGGCAATGCCCTACAAACAGCCCTTTTAAGGGCTATTGGTAGTTTATTCTAGGTTAGGTTTTTTTATTTTGTGGTGTTTTTTTAAAAAAATGGGTATTAGAATAGGAATAATTTTTATTATTTTATTATTTTTTTATTATTTTTGATAATTTGTTATTTTGTATAATGTATTTTGTTTTCGTTTTGGGGTGGGTTTTTATTTTTAGATTAGGGCTTGGGCAGCAAAAGAGCTTTTCAGAGGGCAATGCTCATACAAATGTCCTTTTCAGAGCAATGGGTAGATAAGGTTTTACTTTATTTTTATTTTGTGGGGCTTTGGATAATTTTGTTATTTTTTCTAATGGTATTTTTTTTTTTGTAATTTTAGTGTTTTTTTTTTTTGTAATGTTAGGTTTTAGTGTAAGGCAGCTTAGGTTTTATTTCACAGGTAAGTTTGTTTTTATTTTAGCTAGGCAGTTAGTAAATAGTTAATAACTATTTACTAACTAGTCTACCTAGTTAAAATAAATACAACCTTACCTGTGAAATAAAAATAAAACCTAAGCTAGCTACAATATAACTAATAGTTATATTGTAGCTAGCTTATGTTTTATTTCACAGGTAAGTATGTATTTAGTTTTAAATAGGTATTATTTAGTTAATAATTGTAACTTTAGTTTAGCTCTATTTTAATTATGTTAAAGTTAGGGGGTGTTAGGGTTAGGTTTAGGGGTTAATATATTTTAATTGAGGTTGTTGCAACGTGGGGGGCTGGTGGTTTAGGGGTTAATATGTTTATTTAGTGGTAGTGATGTGGGAGGCCAGAGATTTAGGGGTAAATACCTTCATTTAGTGGCGGCGATGTCGAGGAGAGGCAGAATAGGGGTTAATAACTTTAATATAGTGTGGGCGATGTTGGGGTGTGGCGGGATAGGGGTTAATAACTTTAGTATAGTGTTGGCGATATCGGGAGCGCAGATTAGGGGTTAATAGTTTTATTTAGGTGGTGAGGGTATCGGGGATGGCAGATTAGGGGTTAATAACATTAGGTAGGTGCCGGCGATGTCGGAGGCAGCAGATTAGGGGAGTTTAGACTCTGGGTTTATGTTAGGGTGTTAGTGGTATTTAGATGTGGGGTTTATGTTAGGGTGTTTGGCTTAAACGTTCATTTTTTTTCCCCATAGACATCAATGGGGCTGCATTACGGAGCTTTTCATTCCGCAATCGCAGGTGTTAGATTTTTTACTGACCCGCTCTCCCCATTGATGTCTATGGGGAAAGTGTGCACGAGCACGTCAAAACAATGCTTGGATTGTGTGCGGTATGGAGCTCAACGCAACCATATCACACGCACATGCCGGCTGTTTGAAAACTTGTAATGGCTGCGCTATAGGGGGTTAAATAACTTTTGTTATTTAAAAGTTCTCGTTCCTTGTCCCCACACCTTCTCATAGGGGGCCCCAAACTATTAACATGAGAGAGAGTGAGAGTGAGAGAGTGTGAGAGAGTGAGAGTGTGAGAGAGAGAGAGAGAGAGAGAGAGAGAGAGAGAGATTGTGTGAGAGAGAGAGAGAGAGAGAGAGAGAGAGAGAGAGAGAGAGAGAGAGAGATTGTGTGAGAGAGAGAGAAAGAGAGTGTGAGAGAGAGAGAGAGAGAGAGAGAGAGAGAGAGAGAGAGAGAGAGAGAGAGAGAGAGAGAGAGAGAGAGAGAGAGAGAGAGAGAGAGAGAGAGAGAGAGAGAGAGAAAGTGAGAGAGAGGAAGTGAGAGAGATAGTGAAAGAGAGAGAGAGTGTGAGAGAAATTGAGAGAGAGATAGTGAGATAGTGAAAGTGTGAGAGTTTGAGAGAGAGAATGAGAGAGTGAGAATGTGAACAAGAGAGAGTGTGTGAGAGAGAGAGAGAGAGAGAGAGAGAGAGAGAGAGTGTGAGAGAGAGAGAGATAGAGATAGAGATAGAGAGATAGATAGAGAGAGAGTGAGAGAGAGAGTGTGTGAGTGTGAGAGAGAGATTGTGTGTGTGAGAGAGAGAGAGAGAGAGAGAGAGAGAGAGAGAGAGAGAGAGAGAGAGAGAAAGTGAGAGAGAGGAAGTGAGAGAGATAGTGAAAGAGAGAGAGTGTTAGAGAAACTGAGAGTGAGAGAGAGAGAGAGAGAGAGAGAGAGAGAGAGAGTGAGATAGTGAGAGATAGTGAGAGAGTTTGAGAGAGAATGAGAGAGTGAGAATGTGAGCAGGAGAGAGTGTGAGAGTGTGAGAGAGAGATAGATAGATAGATAGATAGATAGATAGATAGATAGAGAGTGTGAGAGAGAGCTAGATAGATAGATAGATAGATAGAGAGAGAGAGAGAGAGAGAGAGAGAATGAGAGAGAGTGAGAGTGTTTGTGAGAGATAGTGAAAGTGTGAAAGTGTGTGAGAGAGAGAGAGAGAGATTAGGGGTTAATAAGAGAGAGAGAGATTAGGGGTTAATAACATTATGTAGGTGCCGGCGATGTCGGAGGCAGCAGATTAGGGGAGTTTAGACTCTGGGTTTATGTTAGGGTGTTAGTGGTATTTAGATGTGGGGTTTATGTTAGGGTGTTTGGCTTAAACGTTTGTTTTTTTTCCCCTTAGACATCAATGGAGCTGCATTACGGAGCTTTTCATTCCGCAATCGCAGGTGTTAGATTTTTTACTGACCCACTCTCCCCATTGATGTCTATGGGGAAAGTGTGCACGAGCACGTCAAAACAATGCTTGGATTGTGTGCGGTATGGAGCTCAACGCAACCATATCACACGTACATGCCGGCTGTTTGAAAACTTGTAATGGCTGCGCTATAGGGGGTTAAATAACTTTTGTTGCGCTTGTTAATTTCCCTATAGTGCACATAACTCGTAATCTAGCTGATTGTGTTCAGTTAGTAAAATAGAGAATAGTCTTGATGCATATTTAAACCATGGGTGCCAATCTGTTTAGTCTGAAGATCCATTGAGCTTTACATTTCACAGAGAGTGTCATGTATAATTGACTGTGACTTAGTGAAGGTCACAATGTAAGCTGATATATTTAATCTTATTGATACACTTGTTATATAGATTAGATCTCACAATTAAAGGGGCATTATTTTATGCACATCTAAATTAATGCAAATATTGTTTACATTTTATTCCAAAAAAACTTTTATTTATTTATTATTACTATATATATACTTATTGGAAAATACTTTTAAAATTGTAAACAAAAATGTATTTTAATGATGTACTAGATGCCGTATTTAAAAGGGACACTTTTATGTGGAAATGTCATTATTGGTCACTCCATATATGTATATACACAGCATCTATTAAGCCACAGCCTCACCATCAGGACATATAAACCATAATTATCATTAACCCATTGTTGGCTTTTAGTACCATCCATCTATCCCCTTGTTTTGTTTAAAGGGCAAGTGACTTTTACAAACCCATACTTTAAATTATTCCTGCAAACTTAGGAACAACCACCTCAACTGCTATTACCTACATATATAGTAATATAGTATATCATTTAATTTAATATTGAAGTACTGAAACTAGGCAAAATATTATCCATTGTGCACCACACATTGGGGCCTAGTTATCAAGCCGTCAACCTCAAATACGCTCGAATTCCGCAGCGTATTTGTGGCGAGGCTGATTCGCCTTAGTTATCAAGCCCTAGATACCGGCAAAAGTAGAATTTTGTGACGTAAGCTTCGATCCGCCGGACTCAGTCCGACACAGATCGATTCTTCCGTCACTCCAGATGTTCCGCACACAAGTGCGGCACAATCTGACTACTTTTGCTAGTTATCAAAAAACTAGCAGGTACGCTCGGCACTTTTCCGGTCCAGCGTACCTGGTTTTCAATCCGCCGCCCTGGAGGCAGCGGATCCCATAGGGATCAATAGGAGTCTGACCATAGGGAAAGTTCATGTTCGTTGCTGCCAGACATCCCATTGATTCCTATGGGAGCTGTCTACACCTAACACCCTAACATGTACCCCGAATCTAAACACCCCTAATCTGTCCCCCCTACACCGCCGCAACTAAATAAAGTTATTACCCCCTAAACCGCCGCTCCCGGAGCCCACCGCCACTCTAATAAACTGATTAACCCCTAAACCGCCGCTCCCGGAGCCCACCGCAACTATAATAAATATGTTAACCCCTAAACCGCCGCTCCCAGACCCCGCTGCCACCTAGATGATACCTATTAACCCCTATCCTGCCCCCCCTATACCACCGCCACCTATAATAAAGTTATTAACCCCTATCCTGCAGATCCCGGACCTCGCCGCAACTAAATAAATAGTTTAACCCCTAAACTGCTGCTCCCGGACCCCGCCGCAACCTATATTAAACTTATTAACCCCTAATCTGACCCCCCTACACCGTCGCCACCTATAATACATTTATTAATATTTCTCTTATTAACTAAATTAATCCTATTTAAAACTAAATACTTACCTTTAAAATAAACCCTAAGATAGCTACAATATAAATAATAATTATATTGTAGCTATCTTAGGATTTATTTTTATTTTACAGGCAACTTTCAATTTATTTTAACTAGGTACAATAGCTATTAAATAATTATTAACTATTTAATAGCTACCTAGTAAAATAAAGAGAAATTAACCTGTAAAATAAAAACTAACCTAAGTTACAATTACACCTAACACTACACTATACTTTAATAAATTATTTCTATTTAAAACTAAATACTTACCTGTAAAATAAACCCTAAGATAGCTACAATATAATTAATAATTACATTGTAGCTATTTTAGGATTTATATGTATTTTACAGGTAACTTGGTATTTATTTTAGCTAGTTAGAATAGTTATTAAATAGTTATTAACTATTTAATAACTACCTAGCTAAAAGAAATACAAAATTACCTGTAAAATAAATCCTAAGCTAAGTTACAATTAAACCTAACACTACACTATCATTACTATAATTAAATAAATTACCTACAAATACCTACAATTAAAAACAATTACATAAACTAACTACATAAACTAACTAAAGTACAAAAAATAAAAAAAGCTAAGTTACAAAAAATAAAAAAAATAACTTACAAACATTAAAGGAATATCCATTCGTCGGTAGTCGTCGGGAAGAAGAGGATGGCTCCGCGTCGGCTCATCTGAAGATGGCTCCGCTCCGGATGGATGAAGATTGAAGACGCCACATGGATGAAGACTTCTATCGGATGGAAGATTTCTTCAGCGCCGCCTGGATGATGACTTCATCGGATGGAAGATTTCTTCAGCGCCCCTTGGATGATGACTTCTGCCGCTCCGGATCTCCTCTTCGGTTCCATCGGTGGCTCGGCTGAGTGAAGACGACTCAAGGTAGGATGATCTTCAGGGGGGTAGTGTTAGGTTTTTTTAAGGGGGGTTTGGGTTAGATTAGGTATGTGGGTGGTGGGTTTTAATGTTGGGGGGGTTGTATTTTTCTTTTACAGGCAAAAGAGCTGAATTCTTTGGGGCATGCCCCGCAAAAGGCCCTTTTAAGGGCTGGTAAGGTAAAAGAGCTTTGAACTTTTTAATTTAGAAATGGGTAGGGATTTTTTTTATTTTGGGGGGGTTTGTTATTTTATTAGGGGGCTTAGATTTAGGTATAAGTAGCTTAAAATTGTTGTAATATTTTTTAAATGTTTGTAAGTTATTTTTTTTATTTTTTGTAACTTAGCTTTTTTTATTTTTTGTACTTTAGTTAGTTTATTTAATTTAATTTAATTGTAGTTATTTGTAACTAATTTATTTAATTAATGTAATGATAGTGTAGTGTTAGGTTTAATTGTAACTTAGCTTAGGATTTATTTTACAGGTAATTTTGTATTTATTTTAGCTAGGTAGTTATTAAATAGTTAATAACTATTTAATAACTATTCTAACTAGCTAAAATAAATACCAAGTTACCTGTAAAATACATATAAATCCTAAAATAGCTACAATGTAATTATTAATTATATTGTAGCTATCTTAGGGTTTATTTTACAGGTAAGTATTTAGTTTTAAATAGGAATAATTTATTAAAGTATAGTGTAGTGTTAGGTGTAATTGTAACTTAAGTTAGTTTTTATTTTACAGGTAAATTTCTCTTTATTTTAGCTAGGTAAGCTATTAAATAGTTAATAACTATTTAATAGCTATTGTACCTAGTTAAAATAAATTGAAAGTTGCCTGTAAAATAAAAATAAATCCTAAGATAGCTACAATATAATTATTATTTATAGTGTAGCTATATTAGGGTTTATTTTAAAGGTAAGTATTTAGTTTTAAATAGGATTAATTTAGTTAATAAGAGAAACATTATTTAGATTTATTTAAGTTAGGGGGGTGTTAGGGTTAGTGTTAGACTTTAGGTTTAGGGGTTAATAATTTTATTATAGTGGCGGTGGTGTAGGGGGGGGCAGGATAGGGGTTAATAAACTTATTATAGGTGGCAACGGTGTAGGGGGGTCAGATTAGGGATTAATAAATTTAATATAGGTTGCGGCGGGGTCCGGGAGCGGCGGTTTAGGGGTTAAACTATTTATTTATTTGCGGCGAGGTCCGGGATCGGCAGGATAGGGGTTAATAACTTTATTATAGGTGGCGGCGGTATAGGGGGGGCAGGATAGGGGTTACTAGGTATAATGTAGGTGGGGCGGGGTCCGGGGCGGCGGTTTAGGGGTTAATACATTTATAAGAGTTGCGGCGGGGTCTAGGAGCAGCGGTTTAGGGGTTAATAACTTTATTGAGTTGCGTGGGGCTCCGGGGGCACCGGTATAGGGGGTAGAACAGTGTAGTTTACTGTGAGTGCTTACTAACAGGCTAGCAATAAAGCTGTCAAAAAGCCGAAGAGCAGCGAGATCGGATGAGTGATAACTATCACAGTCCGCTGCTCATCGCCCCGTACTTGGTGTGCGGCTTTTTGACAGCTTTATTGCTAACTTAGGCGAATGTATTCAGGTCCGCGGCGGCGATGGTAGGCGAGCTTAGGCGGGCGTATTGAACCGGCGAAGGCAGGTAAAGTAGACACGTTGATAACTAGGCCCCATTGTGTTCAGTTAGTAAAATAGAGAATAGTCTTGATGCATATTTAAACCATTGAGTGCCAATGTGTTTAGTCTGAAGATCTATTAAGCTTCACATTTCAAAAATTCTCGTTCCTTGTCCCCACACCTTCTCATAGGGGGCCCCAATCTATTAACATAGCCCTTAGCATTGATATTTTGTGTTTATGTTGTAAAAAATGTCTTGCCATCAGTTGATCGTAGTGACCTTCCTTCAGTGTTGTATGGATTTGTTATTTGCCAGTGTCTCCCTTAAAGGGGTACACATCTTTCCAACACAATAGCGCCCACATGGGCTAGTTTTAAAATATATCACATAGTCCATTGTGCAAGTCAATCTATGTCGTATCTTGTATGTTTTTGTTTTGATTGGATGATGAAACATGGGCCAAACCAGCAGTGTATTGTAAGTCACACTGCTTTCACTTATATAAAAAGCATTCTATATTTTGAGAAGATATGTATCTTTGTAGATCTATTTTAATAAAAAAAAATCTTAAGCTCCGCCCCCTTCAATAAACTATTCTGGTTGGTTGGACATCTTTTAAGGGCAGTGTTAGATCTTCCCTTATTAGTGGCCAGTGCATAGTTAGAAATTTCTTAATTGCTGATGTAGCTGGGTAAAATGTGGTGATGAAATTCATTGTATCTTTCCTCTCGTCTTTATTATTTGATTTTTATATAAGATTTTGTTGGTTAAAGGATGCTATATCACACACCACCTGTTCGATACCCCTTTCTTTGTATCCCCTCTGTATGAATTTATCTTTCATGGTTCTTAACTGGATATCTTTCTTATTTTTTTTTGAGTAATATTCTGTATCTCTCTTAAAAGTTGTGATTTAAGTATGCCTCCTTTAAATTAAGGGGAATGATAACTCATATTTTAATAAGGAATTTCTATCAGTAAGTTTTGTGTATAGTATTGTATATAGTTAACAGCGGCCACCTTCCACCTTTTTTATAAATACAAAGATCAAAATAATGTATTTTTGCTTCACTGGCCTCAATTTTAAATTTAACCAATGGTTCAAAAGTTTAATTGGTGTACCCCCTGTTGTAATTCTATGGTATTTCCACCCCAAATGACAATCAAATCATCCATGTACCGTCAGTACAATAATATATTGGGATTTTTCTGAGCAACCACATACCAATCCTCAAACCATGCCATAAAAAAAGCTTGGCATAGAATGGGGCCACACTTGACCCCACCGCTGTGCCGACCAACTGCAAATAAAAAGTGTCCTCATACTTGAAATAATTATTAGTGAGACATGTATATGATAGGCCTATCAAATCTCAATAGGAGGGCCTATATATTCCTCAAGTGATTTTGTCTGCATATAGAGCACCCGGAATGCAAAGAACTTTAAAACTAAGTAACTCTGGTTCTTAAAATGTGTTGTTGAAATATTGCCTGTGATTAGATGATTAATGTTTAACAAAACACCTGCACCTTAATCTGCATATATACTATTGGACAGCATAGCCCATGCTATAGGAGAGGTATTTAAAGGTATATACACAGCATTGATGATATTACAAGTTAGGGGTAGCGAAAGAAATAACCAAAATTTAGTCCATTCAAAATGGTCTATTAATTAAAAAATGGTCTATAATAATTAAGACTTGGAAGAATTTGACATGTCTGGAATGTTTTTCTCATTAATAGTAATATTATTATTATTATCATTTATTTATATAGCGCCGCCCAATTCCGTAGCACTGGGTACAATAATAGGGGTATACAATGAAAGGATTTGTGATAAAATACAAAACTAAACTAATCTAGTACATGAGGGAGAGGGACCTGCTCGGGAGAGCTCCCAGTCTACAGGTTTAGAGTGCAGAAACATAAGGTTGGGAGGAGTCTTGGAGACAGGAGTGGGACTTAGAGATAACAGGACTGGAGAGACGTAGGTCAGAGGTTGATCGAAATGGACGGGTCGGGAAATATGTCACGATGAGAGAGGAAATATAGTTGGGGGTTAGACTGTTAAGTGCTTTGTAAGTTAGGATTTGGTAAGCGCTTGTATATGTGGGTCAAATGTGAGTTCTTCTGAGTCAAGTGTGACCCCAAGATAGCGGACCTGGGGTGAGGTGTTGAGAATAGAGTCTCCAACCATCAGAAAAATGTCAGATGTCTTGAAGTGGAGGGAATAAGAAGCAGCTCAGTTTTGGACAGATTTAGTTGGAGGTAGTGTGAAGACATCCAAGAGGAAATTGCAGAGAGTCAGTTGGAAAGAAGGAGAGATATCAGGAGAGGAAATATAGATTTCAGTATCATTAGCATATAAGTGATACTGGAATCCAAAGAAGGCTATAAGTTTTCTAAGGGAGGATGTATAGAGAGAGAAAAGCAAGGGACCCAAGACAGAGCCTTGCGGTACTCCAACTGAGAGAGGCATAGGATCAGAAGATAAGTTGTTAAAGGAAACTGAAAATGAGCAATTTGAGAGTTATGGGGCAAACCAGGAGAGGGCTGTGTCTCGGAAGCCAAATTAATGTGGAGAGGATGGTCAACTGTGTCAAAAGCGTTTTATTTTCAGATTGTTATAAACGTGCTAACCCACCAGCATTAAAAGTTTACTTTGAGCTGTGTTAGCACAAGAGCGAAAGAAAAAGTTAGCATGCCACTTGTAGTCTGGCCCTATATAAGGAATGTAACAAAGCGTGCAAAAGAGCAATTTGATTATCCAAAATTGAAAATGAAAGATTAACTGAAAAAGATTCTAAAACAAATTCTGAAAGGTTTTTTAGGTATGTAAATGAAAAAAAAAATATCAAGGAAAATATAGATTCATTAAAATGTGAGAAGGATAGCATGATTAACAGTGACCCGGGAAGGAAGAGGTACTAAACCAGTTCTTTTCTTCAGTATACACAATAGAGGAACCGATGGGAGAGATATTGAAACAAACTAGAACACACAGGCCCATACCAATAACTGGATTTTTGATGATATAAGGAATAAAAATAAAAATTGGATAATAACAAGGTTATTAAAACTCTAGGTCCAGATTGAATTACACCCAAGGGTTCTAAGGGAACTCAGCACTGTTAAAGCAAAACCTCTACTCTTCATTTTTGAAGAGTAATTATCCTTAGGTATAGTACCCCAGGACTGGGATAAAGCTGATGTGGTCCCACTTACTAAAAATGGAAGTGATGTTGATTTAGGAAGCTATAGACCAGTAAACCTGACATCAATGTGAGGGAAGATAATGAAATTATAAGGGATTATATTAAAGAGTGTATTCATGAATCTGAGTTAAAATCAGCTTGGCTTTATGAGAAATAGATTATGTCAAACTAATCTAATTAGATTGTATGAGGAAGGAAGGAAAAATTTAGATAAATGTGAATCAGTTGATGTGATATACTTGGATTTTGCTAAGGCTTTTGATACAGTGCCACATGAGAGATTATTGCACAAAATTAAAGGGACAGTACACACCAATTTTCATATAACTTCATGTAATATACACTACTTTAAAGAAGAATATGCAAATCTTAAAATCTAGTATAAAACCTTTTAAAAATTATTTAGAAGATCCCTGTCCATTGTTGATGAGGTTAGGTTGGGACACCCACTGAAAATATCTGATAAAGCAAGAAGAGCAGGACCCCCTTTTCCCTCCCAAGCAGGAGTCTATAGACTTGGGTCTACATCTTTTACTTTGGGGCTTGGTTAGGAGTCTGAAGATCAGCACAATGTTATTAAAAAAATAAGCATTCAAAAGTAGTTTTCCAGCCTCCAGTCAAATTTTAAAAAGACCTTTATTAATTTCTTACAGGGTCCATCATATCAACAACATGATACAAGAGACATGATTAAGAACCTGGTATAGGTTTGAAACGTTGTTGATATGATGGACCCTGTAAGAAATGATAAAGGTCTTTTTAAAATTTGACTGGAGGCTGGAAAACTTATTCTTTTGAATACATATTGGGGTCTGGCTAACCCTTTCCCGTGCCCCAGAAGGAAAAAAGGTGCTGTCTTTCACTATCACACAATTAAAAAAATAAGCAAAATTATACAAATAAATATACTATACAAAAAAAGTCACAAATATACAAAAAGATATGTAACATAAAATAAAAAGTACAAGTGATCTTACAAATGAATCGACATATGTTTAAATAAATTTCACATATGTAGAAAACAAAATTATATTCTCTATCTGAATCATGAAAGAAAAAATTCGGTTTCATGTCCCTTTAAGGGTAAGACATTGAAAAATGGTCACTAAGGGGTTTGTACACTAGATTTTTCTTTACATAAATGTTTTGTAGATGATCCATTTAAAGGGACACTGTAACCAAAAATTTTCTTTTGTGATTCAGATAGAGCATGACATTTTAAGCAACTTTCTAATTTACTCCTATTATCAAATTTTCTTCATTCTCTTGGTATCTTTATTTGAAATGCAAGAATGTAAGTTTAGATGCCGGCCCATTTTTGGTGAACAACCTGGGTTGTCCTTGCTGATTGGTGGATAAATTCATCCACCAATAAAAAATTGCTGTCCAGAGTACTGAAACAAAAAAAAAGCTTAGATGCCTTCTTTTTCAAATAATGATAGCAAGAGAACGAAGAAAAATTGATAATAGGAGTAAATTAGAAAGTTGCTTACAATTGCATGCTCAATCTGAATCACGAAATAATTTTTTTGGGTACAGTGTCCCTTTAAGTATAGTGTTTTGTAACAATGGATAGTTTTGTATAGCTCTACGTATTAGGCTTGATACAAATCTCTACGAATAACTGCAACTTGCTTCATCAAATGTATCATTGAAAAAGCCGCCCAGAGGGGAAACGTACGTCGAAGACGGATTACGTCACAAGAAGGGGTTGGTAGATTTGAAACAGAACACTGGGATACATTTCTGACACAGATTTAAATACACAAAGAAAGACACAATATCAGGGGCACAGAGTGAATTTTAATTTTAAACAACTTTCTAATTTACTTCTATTATGTAATTTGTTTCATTCTCTTGGTATAATTTGTTGAAGGAGCAGCAATGCACTAATGGTTTCTAACTGAACACATGGTGGTGTAATGTACAAAGCGCCTAAATGAAAGGCTGAGGTGATAATGAATGAGAACGTACCTAATGAGATGTAGTGATGTTGCGAACAGTTCGCCGGTGAATAGTTCCCAGCAAACATAGCTTGTTCGCGTTCGCCGCGGCGGGCGAACATATGCAATGTTCAATCCGCCCCCTATTTGTCATCATTGAGTAAACTTTGACCCTGTATCTCACAGTCTGCAGACACATTTCAGCCAATCAGCAGCAGACACTCCCTCCCAGACCCTCCCAGCTCCTGGACAGCAGCCATTTTAGATTCATTCTGATCCTGCATTCTTAGTGAGAGGAGGGATAGTGTAGCTGCTGCTGATTTTATAGGGAAATTGATAGCTAGGCTAGTGTATTCAGTGTCCACTACATTCCTGAAGGACTCATCTGATCTATGCTGTAAGGACAGCACCCCAAAAAGCCCTTTTTAGTGCTAGAACATCTTCTTTTTTTTTTTTGCCTGTGTAATTTTGACTGTGAAACATCAGTCTGCTAGTGTAATCTAATAGCAGTTGCCTGCCTGTCAGCGTGTGTGCCAGGCCCACTTGCCAACTAGTGCCACCACTCATATCTGTTGTAACAGTAGTGTAAAAAAAATTTTAAAAACGTTTTTGACTGTGAAACATCAGTCTGCTAGTGTAATCTAATTGCAGTTGCCTGCCTGACAGCGTGTGTGCCAGGCCCACTTGCTAAGTGACACCACTCATATCTGTTGTAACAGTAGTGTAAATTTTGTAAAAAAAAAACTTTTTTGACTGTGAAACAACAGTCTGCTAGTGTAATCTAATTGCAGTTGCCTGCCTGCCTACCAGTGTGTGTGCCAGGCCCAGTTGCCAACTAGTGCCACCACTCATATCTGTTGTAACAGTAGTGTAAATTTAAAAAAAAAAAAAAAACTTTTTTGACTGTGAAACATTAGTCTGCTAGTGTAATCTAATTGCAGTTGCCTGCCTGCCAGCGTGTGTGCCAGGCCCACTTGCCAACTAGTGCCACCACTCATATCTGTTGTAACAGTAGTGTAATTTTTTAAAAAAAAAACTTTTTTGACTGTGAAACATCAGTCTGCTAGTGTAATCTAATTGCAGTTGCCTGCCTGCCAGCGTGTGTGCCAGGCCCACTTGCCAACTAGTGCCACCAATCATATCTGTTGTAACAGTAGTGTAAATTATTTTAAAAAAAAACTTTTTTGACTGTGAAACATCAGTCTGCTTGTGTAATCTAATAGCAGTTGCCTGCCTGCCTGCCAGCGTGTGTGCCAGGCCCAATTGCAAACTAGTGCCACCACTCATATCTGTTGTAACAGTAGCGTACATTTTTAAAAAAAAACTTTTTTGACTGTGAAACATCAGTCTGCTAGTGTAATCTAATTGCAGTTGCCTGCCTGACAGCGTGTGTGCCAGGCCCACTTGCCAACTAGTGCCACCACTCATATCTGTTGTAACAGTAGTGTAAATTATTTTAAAAAAAAACTTTTTTGACTGTGAAACATCAGTCTGCTTGTGTAATCTAATAGCAGTTGCCTGCCTGCCTGCCAGCGTGTGTGCCAGGCCCAATTGCAAACTAGTGCCACCACTCATATCTGTTGTAACAGTAGCGTACATTTTTAAAAAAAAACTTTTTTGACTGTGAAACATCAGTCTGCTAGTGTAATCTAATTGCAGTTGCCTGCCTGACAGCGTGTGTGCCAGGCCCACTTGCCAACTAGTGCCACCACTAATACCTGTTGTAACAGTAGTGTAATTTTTTTTAAAAAAAACTTTTTTGACTGTGAAACATCAGTCTGCTAGTGTAATCTAATTTCAGTTGCCTGCCTGCCAGCGTGTGTGCCAGGCCCACTTGCCAACTAGTGTCACCACTCATATCTGTTGTAACAGTAGTGTAAATTTATTTTAAAAAAACTTTTTTGACTGTGAAACATCAGTCTGCTAGTGTAATTTAATTGCAGCTGCCTGCCTGCCAGCGTGTGTGCCAGGCCCACTTGCCAACTAGTGTCACCACTCATATCTGTTGTAACAGTAGTGTAATTTTTTTTTAAAAAAACTTTTTTGACTGTGAAACATCAGTCTGCTAGTGTAATCTAATTGCAGTTGCCTGCCTGCCTGCCAGCGTGTGTGCCAGGCCCACTTGCTAAGTTCCACCACTCATATCTGTGGTAACAGTAGTGTAAATTTTTTTTAAAAAAACTTTTTTGACTGTGAAACATCAGTCTGCTAATGTAATCTAATAGCAGTTGCCTGCCTGCCAGCGTGTGTGCCAGGCCCACTTGCCAACTAGTGCCACAACTCATATCTGTTGTAACAGTAGTGTAAATTTTTTTAAAAAAAAACTTTTTTGACTGTGAAACATCAGTCTGCTAGTGTAATCTAATTACAGTTGCCTGCCCGCCAGCGTGTGTGCCAGGCCCACTTGCCAGCTAGTGCCACCACTCATATCTGTTGTAACTGTACTGTAAATTTTTTTTAAAAAACATTTTTTTTTACTGTGAAACATCAGTCTGCTAGATTAATCTAATTGCAGTTGCCTGCCTGCCAGTGTGTGTGCCAGGCCCACTTGCCAACTAGTGCCACAACTCATATCTGTTGTAACAGTAGTGTAAATTTTTTTTAAAAAAAAACTTTTTTGACTGTGAAACATCAGTCTGCTAGTGTAATCTAATTTCAGTTGCCTGCCTGCCAGCGTGTGCCAGGCCCACTTGCTAAGTGCCACAACTCATATCTGTTGTAACAGTAGTGTAAATTTTTTAAAAAAAACTTTTTTGACTGTGAAACATCAGTCTGCTAGTGTAATCTAATTGCAGTTGCCTGCCTGCCAGCGTGTGTGCCAGGCCCACTTGCCAACTAGTGTCACCACTCATATCTGTTGTAACAGTAGTGTAAATTTATTTTAAAAAAACTTTTTTGACTGTGAAACATCAGTCTGCTAGTGTAATTTAATTGCAGCTGCCTGCCTGCCAGCGTGTGTGCCAGGCCCACTTGCCAACTAGTGTCACCACTCATATCTGTTGTAACAGTAGTGTAAATTTTTTTTAAAAAAACTTTTTTGACTGTGAAACATCAGTCTGCTAGTGTAATCTAATTGCAGTTGCCTGCCTGCCAGCGTGTGTGCCAGGCCCACTTGCTAAGTTCCACCACTCATATCTGTGGTAACAGTAGTGTAAATTTTTTTTAAAAAAACTTTTTTGACTGTGAAACATCAGTCTGCTAATGTAATCTAATAGCAGTTGCCTGCCTGCCAGCGTGTGTGCCAGGCCCACTTGCCAACTAGTGCCACAACTCATATCTGTTGTAACAGTAGTGTAAATTTTTTAAAAAAAAAACTTTTTTGACTGTGAAACATCAGTCTGCTAGTGTAATCTAATTACAGTTGCCTGCCCGCCAGCGTGTGTGCCAGGCCCACTTGCCAGCTAGTGCCACCACTCATATCTGTTGTAACTGTACTGTAAATTTTTTTTAAAAAACATTTTTTTTTTACTGTGAAACATCAGTCTGCTAGATTAATCTAATTGCAGTTGCCTGCCTGCCAGTGTGTGTGCCAGGCCCACTTGCCAACTAGTGCCACAACTCATATCTGTTGTAACAGTAGTGTAAATTTTTTTTAAAAAATTTTTTTGGACTGTGAAACATCAGTCTGCTAGTGTAATCTAATTGCAGTTGCCTGCCTGCCTGCCAGTGTGTGTGCCAGGCCCACTTGCCAACTAGTGCCACAACTCATATCTGTTTTAACAGTAGTGTAATTTTTAAAAAAAAAAAAAAACTTTTTGGACTGTGAAACATCAGTCTGCTAGTGTAATCTAATTGCAGTTGCCTGCCCGCCAGAATGTGTGCCAGGCCCACTTGCCAACTAGTGCCACAACTCATATCTGTTGTAAAAGTAGTGTAAATTTAAAAAAAAAAAAAACTTTTTGGACTGTGAAACATCAGTCTGCTAGTGTAATCTAATTGCAGTTGCCTGCCTGCCTGCCAAAGTGTGTGCCAGGCCCACTTGACAACTAGTGCCACCACTCATATTTGTTGTAACAGTAGTGTAAATATTTTTAAAAAAACTTTTTTGACTGTGAAACATCAGTCTGCTAGTGTAATCTAATTGCAGTTGCCTGCCTGCCAGCGTGTGTGCCAGGCCCAATTGCGAACTAGTGCCACCACTCATATCTGTTGTAACAGTAGTGTAAATTTTTTTTAAAAAAAACTTTTTTGACTGTGAAACATCAGTCTGCTTGTGTAATCTAATAGCAGTTGCCTGCCTGCCTGCCAGCGTGTGTGCCAGGCCCAATTGCAAACTAGTGCCACCACTCATATCTGTTGTAACAGTAGCGTACATTTTTAAAAAAAAACTTTTTTGACTGTGAAACATCAGTCTGCTAGTGTAATCTAATTGCAGTTGCCTGCCTGACAGCGTGTGTGCCAGGCCCACTTGCCAACTAGTGCCACCACTAATACCTGTTGTAACAGTAGTGTAATTTTTTTTAAAAAAAACTTTTTTGACTGTGAAACATCAGTCTGCTAGTGTAATCTAATTTCAGTTGCCTGCCTGCCAGCGTGTGTGCCAGGCCCACTTGCCAACTAGTGTCACCACTCATATCTGTTGTAACAGTAGTGTAAATTTATTTTAAAAAAACTTTTTTGACTGTGAAACATCAGTCTGCTAGTGTAATTTAATTGCAGCTGCCTGCCTGCCAGCGTGTGTGCCAGGCCCACTTGCCAACTAGTGTCACCACTCATATCTGTTGTAACAGTAGTGTAATTTTTTTTAAAAAAAACTTTTTTGACTGTGAAACATCAGTCTGCTAGTGTAATCTAATTGCAGTTGCCTGCCTGCCAGCGTGTGTGCCAGGCCCACTTGCTAAGTTCCACCACTCATATCTGTGGTAACAGTAGTGTAAATTTTTTTTAAAAAAACTTTTTTGACTGTGAAACATCAGTCTGCTAATGTAATCTAATAGCAGTTGCCTGCCTGCCAGCGTGTGTGCCAGGCCCACTTGCCAACTAGTGCCACAACTCATATCTGTTGTAACAGTAGTGTAAAATTTTAAAAAAAAAAACTTTTTTGACTGTGAAACATCAGTCTGCTAGTGTAATCTAATTACAGTTGCCTGCCCGCCAGCGTGTGTGCCAGGCCCACTTGCCAGCTAGTGCCACCACTCATATCTGTTGTAACTGTACTGTAAATTTTTTTTAAAAAACATTTTTTTTTTACTGTGAAACATCAGTCTGCTAGATTAATCTAATTGCAGTTGCCTGCCTGCCAGTGTGTGTGCCAGGCCCACTTGCCAACTAGTGCCACAACTCATATCTGTTGTAACAGTAGTGTAAATTTTTTTTTAAAAAAAAACTTTTTTGACTGTGAAACATCAGTCTGCTAGTGTAATCTAATTTCAGTTGCCTGCCTGCCAGCGTGTGCCAGGCCCACTTGCTAAGTGCCACAACTCATATCTGTTGTAACAGTAGTGTAAATTTTTTAAAAAAAACTTTTTTGACTGTGAAACATCAGTCTGCTAATGTAATCTAATTGCAGTTGCCTGCCTGCCAGCGTGTGTGCCAGGCCCACTTGCCAACTAGTGTCACCACTCATATCTGTTGTAACAGTAGTGTAAATTTATTTTAAAAAAACTTTTTTGACTGTGAAACATCAGTCTGCTAGTGTAATTTAATTGCAGCTGCCTGCCTGCCAGCGTGTGTGCCAGGCCCACTTGCCAACTAGTGTCACCACTCATATCTGTTGTAACAGTAGTGTAAATTTTTTTAAAAAAAACTTTTTTGACTGTGAAACATCAGTCTGCTAGTGTAATCTAATTGCAGTTGCCTGCCTGCCAGCGTGTGTGCCAGGCCCACTTGCTAAGTTCCACCACTCATATCTGTGGTAACAGTAGTGTAAATTTTTTTTAAAAAAACTTTTTTGACTGTGAAACATCAGTCTGCTAATGTAATCTAATTGCAGTTGCCTGCCTGCCAGCGTGTGTGCCAGGCCCACTTGCCAACTAGTGCCACAACTCATATCTGTTGTAACAGTAGTGTAAATTTTTTTAAAAAAAAACTTTTTTGACTGTGAAACATCAGTCTGCTAGTGTAATCTAATTACAGTTGCCTGCCCGCCAGCGTGTGTGCCAGGCCCACTTGCCAGCTAGTGCCACCACTCATATCTGTTGTAACTGTACTGTAAATTTTTTTTAAAAAACATTTTTTTTTTACTGTGAAACATCAGTCTGCTAGATTAATCTAATTGCAGTTGCCTGCCTGCCAGTGTGTGTGCCAGGCCCACTTGCCAACTAGTGCCACAACTCATATCTGTTGTAACAGTAGTGTAAATTTTTTTTAAAAAAATTTTTTGGACTGTGAAACATCAGTCTGCTAGTGTAATCTAATTGCAGTTGCCTGCCTGCCTGCCAGTGTGTGTGCCAGGCCCACTTGCCAACTAGTGCCACAACTCATATCTGTTTTAACAGTAGTGTAATTTTTAAAAAAAAAAAAAACTTTTTGGACTGTGAAACATCAGTCTGCTAGTGTAATCTAATTGCAGTTGCCTGCCCGCCAGAATGTGTGCCAGGCCCACTTGCCAACTAGTGCCACAACTCATATCTGTTGTAAAAGTAGTGTAAATTTAAAAAAAAAAAAAACTTTTTGGACTGTGAAACATCAGTCTGCTAGTGTAATCTAATTGCAGTTGCCTGCCTGCCTGCCAAAGTGTGTGCCAGGCCCACTTGACAACTAGTGCCACCACTCATATTTGTTGTAACAGTAGTGTAAATATTTTTAAAAAAACTTTTTTGACTGTGAAACATCAGTCTGCTAGTGTAATCTAATTGCAGTTGCCTGCCTGCCAGCGTGTGTGCCAGGCCCAATTGCGAACTAGTGCCACCACTCATATCTGTTGTAACAGTAGTGTAAATTTTTTTTAAAAAAAACTTTTTTGACTGTGAAACATCAGTCTGCTTGTGTAATCTAATAGCAGTTGCCTGCCTGCCTGCCAGCGTGTGTGCCAGGCCCAATTGCAAACTAGTGCCACCACTCATATCTGTTGTAACAGTAGCGTACATTTTTTTAAAAAAACTTTTTTGACTGTGAAACATCAGTCTGCTAGTGTAATCTAATTGCAGTTGCCTGCCTGACAGCGTGTGTGCCAGGCCCACTTGCCAACTAGTGCCACCACTAATACCTGTTGTAACAGTAGTGTAATTTTTTTTAAAAAACAACTTTTTTGACTGTGAAACATCAGTCTGCTAGTGTAATCTAATTTCAGTTGCCTGCCTGCCAGCGTGTGCCAGGCCCACTTGCTAAGTGCCACAACTCATATCTGTTGTAACAGTAGTGTAATTTTTTTTAAAAAAACTTTTTTGACTGTGAAACATCAGTCTGCTAGTGTAATCTAATTGAAGTTGCCTGCCTGCCTGCCAGCGTGTGTGCCAGGCCCACTTGCCAACTAGTGTCACCACTCATATCTGTTGTAACAGTAGTGTAAATTTATTTTAAAAAAACTTTTTTGACTGTGAAACATCAGTCTGCTAGTGTAATTTAATTGCAGCTGCCTGACTGCCAGCGTGTGTGCCAGGCCCACTTGCCAACTAGTGTCACCACTCATATCTGTTGTAACAGTAGTGTAAATTTTTTTTAAAAAAACTTTTTTGACTGTGAAACATCAGTCTGCTAGTGTAATCTAATTGCAGTTGCCTGCCTGCCAGCGTGTGTGCCAGGCCCACTTGCTAAGTTCCACCACTCATATCTGTGGTAACAGTAGTGTAATTTTTTTTAAAAAAAACTTTTTTGACTGTGAAACATCAGTCTGCTAATGTAATCTAATAGCAGTTGCCTGCCTGCCAGCGTGTGTGCCAGGCCCACTTGCCAACTAGTGCCACAACTCATATCTGTTGTAACAGTAGTGTAAATTTTTTTTTAAAAAAAACTTTTTGGACTGTGAAACATCAGTCTGCTAGTGTAATCTAATTACAGTTGCCTGCCTGCCAGCGTGTGTGCCAGGCCCACTTGCCAGCTAGTGCCACCACTCATATCTGTTGTAACTGTACTGTAAAAATTTTTTAAAAAACATTTTTTTTTTACTGTGAAACATCAGTCTGCTAGATTAATCTAATTGCAGTTGCCTGCCTGCCAGTGTGTGTGCCAGGCCCACTTGCCAACTAGTGCCACAACTCATATCTGTTGTAACAGTAGTGTAATTTTTTTTTAATAAAAATTTTTGGACTGTGAAACATCAGTCTGCTAGTGTAATCTAATTGCAGTTGCCTGCCTGCCTGCCAGCGTGTGTGCCAGGCCCACTTGCCAACTAGTGCCACCACTCATATCTGTTGTAACAGTAGTGTAAATTTAAAAAAAAAAACGTTTTTGACTGTGAAACATCAGTCTGCTACTGTAATCTAATTGCAGTTGCCTGCCTGCCTGCCAGCGTGTGTGCCAGGCCCACTTGCCAACTAGTGCCACCACTCATATCTGTTGTAACAGTAGTGTAAATTTAAAAAAAAAAAAACTTTTTTGACTGTGAAACATCAGTCTGCTAATGTAATCTAATAGCAGTTGCCTGCCTGCCAGTGTGTGTGCCAGGCCCACTTGCCAACTAGTGCCACAACTCATATCTGTTTTAACAGTAGTGTAATTTTTTTTTTAAAAAAAACTTTTTGGACTGTGAAACATCAGTCTGCTAGTGTAATCTAATTGCAGTTGCCTGCCTGCCAGCGTGTGTGCCAGGCCCACTTGCTAAGTTCCACCACTCATATCTGTGGTAACAGTAGTGTAAATTTAAAAAAACAAACGTTTTTGACTGTGAAACATCAGTCTGCTACTGTAATCTAATTGCAGTTGCCTGCCTGCCTGCCAGCGTGTGTGCCAGGCCCACTTGCCAACTAGTGCCACCACTCATATCTGTTGTAACAGTAGTGTAAATTTAAAAAAAAAAAAACTTTTTTGACTGTGAAACATCAGTCTGCTAATGTAATCTAATAGCAGTTGCCTGCCTGCCAGTGTGTGTGCCAGGCCCACTTGCCAACTAGTGCCACAACTCATATCTGTTTTAACAGTAGAGTAATTTTTTTTTTAAAAAAAACTTTTTGGACTGTGAAACATCAGTCTGCTAGTGTAATCTAATTGCAGTTGCCTGCCTGCCTGCCAGCGTGTGTGCCAGGCCCACTTGCCAACTAGTGCCACCACACATATCTGTTGTAACAGTAGTGTAAATTTAAAAAAACAAACGTTTTTGACTGTGAAACATCAGTCTGCTACTGTAATCTAATTGCAGTTGCCTGCCTGCCTGCCAGCGTGTGTGCCAGGCCCACTTGCCAACTAGTGCCACCACTCATATCTGTTGTAACAGTAGTGTAAATTTAAAAAAAAAAAAACTTTTTTGACTGTGAAACATCAGTCTGCTAATGTAATCTAATAGCAGTTGCCTGCCTGCCTGCCAGTGTGTGTGCCAGGCCCACTTGCCAACTAGTGCCACAACTCATATCTGTTTTAACAGTAGTGTAATTTAAAAAAAAAAAAAAAACTTTTTGGACTGTGAAACATCAGTCTGCTAGTGTAATCTAATTGCAGTTGCCTGCCCGCCAGAATGTGTGCCAGGCCCACTTGCCAACTAGTGCCACAACTCATATCTGTTGTAAAAGTAGTGTAAATTTAAAAAAAAAAAAAAACTTTTTGGACTGTGAAACATCAGTCTGCTAGTGTAATCTAATTGCAGTTGCCTGCCTGCCTGCAAAAGTGTGTGCCAGGCCCACTTGACAACTAGTGCCACCACTCATATTTGTTGTAACAGTAGTGTAAATATTTTTAAAAAAACTTTTTTGACTGTGAAACATCAGTCTGCTAGTGTAATCTAATTGCAGTTGCCTGCCTGCCAGCGTGTGTGCCAGGCCCAATTGCAAACTAGTGCCACCACTCATATCTGTTGTAACAGTAGTGTAAATTTTTTTAAAAAAAACTTTTTTGACTGTGAAACATCAGTCTGCTAGTGTAATCTAATTGCAGTTGCCTGCCTGCCAGCGTGTGTGCCAGGCCCACTTGCTAAGTTCCACCACTCATATCTGTGGTAACAGTAGTGTAAATTTTTTTTAAAAAAACTTTTTTGACTGTGAAACATCAGTCTGCTAATGTAATCTAATAGCAGTTGCCTGCCTGCCAGCGTGTGTGCCAGGCCCACTTGCCAACTAGTGCCACAACTCATATCTGTTGTAACAGTAGTGTAAATTTTTTTAAAAAAAAACTTTTTTGACTGTGAAACATCAGTTTGCTAGTGTAATCTAATTACAGTTGCCTGCCCGCCAGCGTGTGTGCCAGGCCCACTTGCCAGCTAGTGCCACCACTCATATCTGTTGTAACTGTACTGTAAATTTTTTTTAAAAAACATTTTTTTTTTACTGTGAAACATCAGTCTGCTAGATTAATCTAATTGCAGTTGCCTGCCTGCCAGTGTGTGTGCCAGGCCCACTTGCCAACTAGTGCCACAACTCATATCTGTTGTAACAGTAGTGTAAATTTTTTTTAAAAAAATTTTTTGGACTGTGAAACATCAGTCTGCTAGTGTAATCTAATTGCAGTTGCCTGCCTGCCTGCCAGTGTGTGTGCCAGGCCCACTTGCCAACTAGTGCCACAACTCATATCTGTTTTAACAGTAGTGTAATTTTTTTAAAAAAAAAAAACTTTTTGGACTGTGAAACATCAGTCTGCTAGTGTAATCTAATTGCAGTTGCCTGCCCGCCAGAATGTGTGCCAGGCCCACTTGCCAACTAGTGCCACAACTCATATCTGTTGTAAAAGTAGTGTAAATTTAAAAAAAAAAAAAAAACTTTTTGGACTGTGAAACATCAGTCTGCTAGTGTAATCTAATTGCAGTTGCCTGCCTGCCTGCCAAAGTGTGTGCCAGGCCCACTTGACAACTAGTGCCACCACTCATATTTGTTGTAACAGTAGTGTAAATATTTTTAAAAAAACTTTTTTGACTGTGAAACATCAGTCTGCTAGTGTAATCTAATTGCAGTTGCCTGCCTGCCAGCGTGTGTGCCAGGCCCAATTGCGAACTAGTGCCACCACTCATATCTGTTGTAACAGTAGTGTAAATTTTTTTTAAAAAAAACTTTTTTGACTGTGAAACATCAGTCTGCTTGTGTAATCTAATAGCAGTTGCCTGCCTGCCTGCCTGCCAGCGTGTGTGCCAGGCCCAATTGCAAACTAGTGCCACCACTCATATCTGTTGTAACAGTAGCGTACATTTTTTTAAAAAAACTTTTTTGACTGTGAAACATCAGTCTGCTAGTGTAATCTAATTTCAGTTGCCTGCCTGCCAGCGTGTGCCAGGCCCACTTGCTAAGTGCCACAACTCATATCTGTTGTAACAGTAGTGTAAATTTTTTTAAAAAAACTTTTTTGACTGTGAAACATCAGTCTGCTAGTGTAATCTAATTGAAGTTGCCTGCCTGCCAGCGTGTGTGCCAGGCCCACTTGCCAACTAGTGTCACCACTCATATCTGTTGTAACAGTAGTGTAAATTTATTTTAAAAAAACTTTTTTGACTGTGAAACATCAGTCTGCTAGTGTAATTTAATTGCAGCTGCCTGCCTGCCAGCGTGTGTGCCAGGCCCACTTGCCAACTAGTGTCACCACTCATATCTGTTTGATTTTTAAACATATCTACCCAAGCCTTGCAAGAAAATACAGAACTTATCTCAGCTGTGCCCCTGCTTTGCAAAAAGTCTGATTTTTAAACATATCTACCCAAGCCTTGCAAGAAAATACAGAACTTATCTCAGCTGTGCCCCTGCTTTGCAAAAAGTCTGATTTTTAAACATATCTACCCAAGCCTTGCAAGAAAATACAGAACTTATCTCAGCTGTGCCCCTGCTTTGCAAAAAGTCTGATTTTTAAACATATCTACCCAAGCCTTGCAAGAAAATACAGAACTTATCTCAGCTGTGCCCCTGCTTTGCAAAAAGTCTGATTTTTAAACATATCTACCCAAGCCTTGCAAGAAAATACAGAACTTATCTCAGCTGTGCCCCTGCTTTGCAAAAAGGTAGATCCTGCAAGATAGTTTCCCTCCCACCCTGCCCCTCACCCCACCCACCCCAGGCTCATTTCTTCCTTTATAGATAGTCTCCCACACTTATTTCATTCTCCTTAAATGACAGCTGCAACCACTGATCAGCACATCCTTCCTTCTACTTAACCCTATAGAATAAATACCCTCTCTTCCTACATATAGCTATATATCACACATCAATAGTGTATATACTTTTCATTTTTATTTTTTATCTACACACCTCATACCACTAACATGAATCCAAATATATCCTTACTGTTATTCATGATAACCCTTTTCTCACTCCAATTTGGTTCACATAATAACCGCCATAAGCACACACCTCAAACTGGAAAACAAATTATCATACATCATGGCCTGCTCTGTTGCTGTAACTTATCTGCTGAGTGCTGGTGGAGGGTTATAAAAAATAACCCTCCTACCCCCACCTCACAATATTATAAAGTATCACATTCACTATATGGCCAATCAAAAATGATTTCCAAATTCCTATTCCTTATGTTACTTGCCCTTGCAAATGACGTAGAGTCTAACCCTGGTCCCCTAACAAATTCCATTCCTAGCCTTCCAGCTAAGAAAGGCCTCTCCTTTGTGCACTGTAATATCCGCAGCTTACTACCGAAAATTGATGCACTGCAAGCTTGGTGTTTACAATACAAACCCAAAATCATTGTGATCTCTGAATCGTGGCTAACCCGCAAAATACCTGACTCTGCCATTGCAATACATGGATATTCATGCCATAGAAATGATAGAGCAAAGAGGGGAGGTGGCATTGTAATTTATGTTGACAATTCCACAAAGTTCACCCCCTTACAAAAATCTAGCTCTCCTGCCACCTTTGATTTCCTTTCTGGCAAAATTGAGATCCCGTGCAGTAAATCAATCATTGTTGCAGGAATCTACCGCCCACCAAGCTCCCCTGTGCATTCCATTTCGGACATAGCACAGCTCCTTAGTGAATCCATAACTCAAAACCCAAAAAGTGAAATTTTGGTTTTTGGAGATTTTAACATCGATTGGCTGAATCCAAAAAATAACAGTTGTCGCTCGCTGTTTAAATCTTTGCATCTAACGCAATTAATCTCCTCCCCAACTCGCATAAACATCAAAAGCCATAATCATACCCTGCTCGACTGGATTCTCTCCACTTCTCCCGACCGAATCCAGGAGGCAGGTGTTCTCCCTAACAATTTCAGTGACCACTGCTTAGTGTACTGCGTGCGCAAAATAAAGGCAACTAAATCCTCTCCCAAGGTTACAATCACCAGGTCCTTCAAAAAATTTAATCTTCAATCATTTCTAAATGACATCAAGAACCTCCCCTGGCACAGATTAAACCTAATCCCAGATCTAGACTCTGCAGTTGAATTCTTTCAGTCTGAACTCCTACAAGTTTGGAATTTACATGCACCGCTGCGTAAGGTGAGAGTAAAAGGAGCACACTTGAATTGGATCACAGCTGACCTCATTCAAATGTACCAATTTCGGGATTCATTGTGGTCAAAGTTCAAGCATACTGGCTCTATGAATGATCACTGTGTATATAGAAAATGGCGAAATATATGTACTAAACAAACAAAATTGGCTAAGGCGCAATATTTCTGTGAAAATCTGAACAATAATATATGTAACCCTAGAAAGTTTTGGAAACTCATAAATAACTTACAAAATCCACCAATCCACTCCCAACCCTCTACTGTCAATGTGGATAACCAAAACCTGCAACTCCCCTTAGAAGTAGCAAATGCCTTTAACAATTATTTTGTAGGATGCTCCACCACCCTGATTGACAAACTAATAAATGGCACGCATCCTGAAGCTACAAATGTGGATCAGGCCCCACTAAAACAGCAAAGACCCAATATAGAAAAGTTCAATTTTAGACCTGTACCCTTCAATGTCATTAAGAAACACCTCGATAATCTAAAAATGAAAAACCAGTCAGGACCTGATCAAATCCCAGCAATGCTGTTGAAGCTCAGTGCGCCGGCAATTGCTAAGCCTGTTGCAACCCTAATTAACGAATCCTTGGTGTCTGGATACATACCCAAACTCTGGAAAACTGCAAGAGTAGTGCCTATTCATAAAAGTGGGGAGTTAACCTTGGTTTCTAACTATCGTCCTATATCACTGCTCCCTGTATTGTCAAAAATCCTAGAAAAATGCGTCCATACGCAATTATGCGAGTATTACCAACTTTCTAACTATCTGACCCCTGATCAATCAGGTTTCAGACCGAATCACTCCACTACAACTGCCCTCCTAAAAGTTTGCAACGACATCCAAACTGCCATGGAACAAGGAGACCTAACTGGAGCTATTTTCCTTGATTTTGCAAAGGCTTTTGACACAGTGGACCATGACCTACTACTTCTCAAACTAAAAAACTCTGGTATTGCTGATCACCCGTTAACCTGGTTTAAATCATATGTATCGGATCGATCACAATATGTCTCTGTCTCTAACATTGACTCCCTCCCTCTCCCAGTCACGTGTGGTGTTCCCCAAGGTTCCATTCTCGGCCCCCTACTATTCACATTATTTATAAATGATTTGCCTAATGTCTGCAAATCCTCAACTGTACACATGTACGCAGACGACACGGTAATCTATGCAAACAAATCTGATCTGCTGCAGCTTGAAACAGTGCTCCAAGACCAGTTCACAGAGGTAGAAAAGTGGATCTCGAAAAACAAACTCTTCCTAAACACTGACAAAACGGTCACAATGATCTTTGGAATGGGACCTAAAATACATAAATTACAAAATTCCCATCTTCGCATCAAAACAAAATCCAATTGCACGCTGACCGCAGTCCACTCTTTTAAATACTTAGGTATGTTGTTAGACCCCAATCTATCTTTTGGACTCCACATAGAAAAAATTGCCTCTAAACTTTATCCAAAACTAGGTGCCCTGTACAGAAACAAATCTTGCCTCAGCCCTACAGTAAAGGAAAAGATTGTACAGCAAATGCTGATGCCTATCTTGGATTATGGGGACATAGTATATGCACCTGCTCCGCAAACTCACCTTAATAAACTAAATACGTTATATAACTCGCTCTGCCGCTTTGTGCTACAATGTAACTACAGGACCCACCATTGTGACATGCTAAAAGAACTAAACTGGCTGTCGCTAGAATCCAGACGCACCCTCCATCTTTCCTGCCTTGTCTTTAAGAGCCTTTCTGGGAAGCTCCCACCCTACCTGAGCAGAATGCTCTCCCCTGCTATTCCCACCTCCTATAACCTCCGATCCAATAACAGCACATTATTTAGCTTGCCTCAATACAAAAAAAAAGCAGCTCGATCCTCCTTTTCCTACAGAGCGCCACAATTATGGAATGACCTCCCTCACACTTTAAAAACTTCCCCAAGCCTAAAATCCTTTAAGAGATCCTGTCATGGATAAATATTTCATACCTGCTCTATGTTAAATGTTTGCATATAATGTGTATTTTTATTATTGTTTTTGTATTTTATTGTACCCTATTGTATCAATGCAATGTTTTGTGATCCCAGGACATACTTGAAAACGAGAGTAATCTCAATGTATCCTTCCTGGTAAAATATTTTATAAATAAATAACAGTAGTGTAAATTTATTTTAAAAAAACTTTTTTGACTGTGAAACATCAGTCTGCTAGTGTAATTTAATTGCAGCTGCCTGACTGCCAGCGTGTGTGCCAAACCCACTTGCCAACTAGTGTCACCACTCATATCTGTTGTAACAGTAGTGTAAATTTTTTTAAAAAAAACTTTTTTGACTGTGAAACATCAGTCTGCTAGTGTAATCTAATTGCAGTTGCCTGCCTGCCAGCGTGTGTGCCAGGCCCACTTGCTAAGTTCCACCACTCATATCTGTGGTAACAGTAGTGTAATTTTTTTTTTAAAAAAAACTTTTTTGACTGTGAAACATCAGTCTGCTAATGTAATCTAATAGCAGTTGCCTGCCTGCCAGCGTGTGTGCCAGGCCCACTTGCCAACTAGTGCCACAACTCATATCTGTTGTAACAGTAGTGTAAATTTATTTAAAAAAAACTTTTTTGACTGTGAAACATCAGTCTGCTAGTGTAATCTAATTGCAGTTGCCTGCCTACCAGCGTGTGTGCCAGGCCCACTTGCCAACTAGTGCCACCACTCATATCTGTTGTAACAGTAGTGTAACTTTTTAAAAAAAAACTTTTTTGACTGTGAAACATCAGTCTGCTAGTGTAATCTAATTGCAGTTGCCTGCCTGCCAGCGTGTGTGCCAGGCCCACTTGCCTAAGTTCCACCACTCATATCTGTTGTAACAGTAGTGTAAATTTTAAAAAAAAAAACTTTTTTGACTGTGAAACATCAGTCTGCTAGTGTAATCTAATTGCAGTTGCCTGCCTGCCAGCGTGTGTGCCAGGCCCACTTGCCAACTAGTGCCACAACTCAAATCTGTTGTAACAGTAGTGTAAATTTTTTTTTAAAAAAACTTTTTGGACTGTGAAACATCAGTCTGCTAGTGTAATCTAATTGCAGTTGCCTGCCCACCAGCGTGTGTGCCAGGCCCACTTGCCAACTAGTGCCACAACTCATATCTGTTATAACAGTAGTTTAAATTTTTTTTAAAAAAACTTTTTGACTGTGAAACATCAGTCTGCTAGTGTAATCTAATTGCAGTTGCCTGCCTGCCAGCGTGTGTGCCAGGCTCACTTGCCTAAGTGCCACCACTCATATCTGTTGTAACAGTAGTGTAAATTTAAAAAAAAAAAACTTTTTTGACTGTGAAACATCAGTCTGCTAGTGTAATCTAATTGCAGTTGCCTGCCTGCCAGCGTGTGTGCCAGGCCCACTTGCTAAGTGCCACCACTCATATGTGTTATAACAGTAGTGTAAATTTAAAAAAAAAAAACTTTTTTGACTGTGAAACATCAGTCTGCTAGTGTAATCTAATTGCAGTTGCCTGCTTGCCTGCCAGTGTGTGTGCCAGGCCTAGTTGCCAACTAGTGCCACCACTCATATCTGTTGTAACAGTAGTGTAATTTTTTTAAAAAAAAACTTTTTTGACTGTGAAACATCAGTCTGCTAGAGTAATCTAATTGCAGTTGCCTGCCTGCCAGCATGTGTGCCAGGCCCACTTGCCAACTAGTGCCACCACTCATATCTGTTGTAACAGTAGTGTCAATTTTGTAAAAAAAAAAAACTTTTTTGACTGTGAAACATCAGTCTGCTAGCGTAATCTAATTGCAGTTGCCTGCCTGCCAGCGTGTGTGCCAGGCCCACTTGCTAAGTGCCACCACTCATATCTGTTGTAACAGTAGTGTAAATTTAAAAAAAAAAAACTTTTTGACTGTGAAACATCAGTCTGCTAGTGTAATCTAATTGCAGTTGCCTGCCTGCCAGTGTGTGTGCCAGGCCCACTTGCCAACTAGTGCCACAACTCATATCTGTTGGAACAGTAGTGTAAATTTAAAAAAAAAAACTTTTTTGACTGTGAAACATCAGTCTGCTAGTGTAATCTAATTGCAGTTGCCTGCCTGCCAGCGTGTGTGCCAGGCCCACTTGCCAACTAGTGCCACCACTCATATCTGTTGTAACAGTAGTGTAAATTTTAAAAAAAAAACTTTTTTGACTGTGAAACATCAGTCTGCTAGTGTAATCTAATTGCAGTTGCCTGCCTGCCAGCGTGTGTGCCAGGCTCACTTGCCAACTAGTGCCACCACTCATATCTGTTGTAACAGTAGTGTAAATTTAAAAAAAAAAACTTTTTTGACTGTGAAACATCAGTCTGCTACTGTAATCTAATTGCAGTTGCCTGCCTGCCAGCGTGTGTGCCAGGCCCACTTGCCAACTAGTGCCACCACTCATATCTGTTGTAACAGTAGTGTCAATTTTTAAAAAAAAACTTTTTTGACTGTGAAACATCAGTCTGCTAGTGTAATCTAATTGCAGTTGCCTGCCTGCCAGCGTGTGTGCCAGGCCCACTTGCCAACTAGTGCCACCACTCATATCTGTTGTAACAGTAGTGTAAATTTTTTTTAAAAAATCTTTTTTTACTGTGAAACATCAGTCTGCTAGTGTAATCTAATTGTAGTTGCCTGCCTGCCAGCGTGTGTGCCAGGCTCACTTGCCAACTAGTGCCACCACTCATATCTGTTGTAACAATAGTGTAAATTTAAAAAAAAAAAAACTTTTTTGACTGTGAAACATCAGTCTGCTAGTGTAATCTAATTGCAGTTGCCTGTCTGCCAGTGTGTGTGCCAGGCCCACTTGCTAAGTTCCACCACTCATATCTGTTGTAACAGTAGTGTAATTTTTAAAAAAAAAAAACTTTTTTGACTGTGAAACATCAGTCTGCTAATGTAATCTAATAGCAGTTGCCTGCCAGCGTGTGTGCCAGGCCCACTTGCCAACTAGTGCCACAACTCATATCTGTTGTAACAGTAGTGTAAATTTATAAAAAAAAAAAAAATTTTGGACTGTGAAACATCAGTCTGCTAGTGTAATCTAATTGCAGTTGCCTGCCCGCCAGCGTGTGTGCCAGGCCCACTTGCCAGCTAGTGCCACCACTCATATCTGTTGTAACTGTACTGTAACTTTTTTTTAAAAAAAATTTTTGGACTGTGAAACATCAGTCTGCTAGTGTAATCTAATTGCAGTTGCCTGCCTGCCAGCGTGTGTGCCAGGCCCACTTGCCAGCTAGTGCCACCACTCATATCTGTTGTAACTGTAGTGTAAATTAAAAAAAAAAAAAATTTGACTGTGAAACATCAGTCTGCTAGTGTAATCTAATTGCAGTTGCCCGCCTGCCAGTGTGTGTGCAAGGCCCACTTGCCAACTAGTGCCACCACTCATATCTGTTGTAACAGTAGTGTAAATTTTTAAAAAAAAACTTTTTTGACTGTGAAACATCAGTCTGCTACTGTAATCTAATTGCAATTGCCTGCCTGCCTGCCAGCGTGTGTGCCAGGCCCACTTGCCAACTAGTGCCACCACTCATATCTGTTGTAACAGTAGTGTAAATTTTTTTAAAAAATCTTTTTGACTGTGAAACATCAGTCTGCTAGTGTAATCTAATTGCAGTTGCCTGCCTGCCAGCGTGTGTGCCAGGCCCACTTGCTAAGTTCCACCACTCATATCTGTTGTAACAGTAGTGTAACTTTTTTAAAAAAAAACTTTTTTGACTGTGAAACATCAGTCTGCTAGTGTAATCTAATTGCAGTTGCCTGTCTGCCAGCGTGTGTGCCAGGCCCACTTGCTAAGTTCCACCACTCATATCTGTTGTAACAGTAGTGTAATTTTTTTTAAAAAAAAACTTTTTTGACTGTGAAACATCAGTCTGCTAATGTAATCTAATAGCAGTTGCCTGCCAGCGTGTGTGCCAGGCCCACTTGCCAACTAGTGCCACAACTCATATCTGTTGTAACAGTAGTGTAAATTTTTTTAAAAAAAAAAACTTTTTGGACTGTGAAACATCAGTCTGCTAGTGTAATCTAATTGCAGTTGCCTGCCCGCCAGCGTGTGTGCCAGGCCCACTTGCCAGCTAGTGCCACCACTCATATCTGTTGTAACTGTACTGTAACTTTTTTTTTTAAAAAAAATTTGGACTGTGAAACATCAGTCTGCTAGTGTAATCTAATTGCAGTTGCCTGCCTGTCTGCCTGCCTGCCTGCCAGCGTGTGTGCCAGGCCCACTTGCCAGCTAGTGCCACCACTCATATCTGTTGTAACTGTAGTGTAAATTTAAAAAAAAAAAAATTTGACTGTGAAACATCAGTCTGCTAGTGTAATCTAATTGCAGTTGCCCGCCTGCCAGTGTGTGTGCCAGGCCCACTTGCCAACTAGTGCCACCACTCATATCTGTTGTAACAGTAGTGTAAATTTTTTAAAAAAAAACTTTTTTGACTGTGAAACATCAGTCTGCTACTGTAATCTAATTGCAATTGCCTGCCTGCCTGCCAGCGTGTGTGCCAGGCCCACTTGCCAACTAGTGCCACCACTCATATCTGTTGTAACAGTAGTGTAAAAATTTTTTAAAAAAACGTTTTGACTGTGAAACATCAGTCTGCTAGTGTAATCTAATTGCAGTTGCCTGCCTGCCAGCGTGTGTGCCAGGCCCACTTGCTAAGTTCCACCACTCATATCTGTTGTAACAGTAGTGTAAATTTAAAAAAAAAAAACTTTTTTGACTGTGAAACATCAGTCTGCTAGTGTAATCTAATAGCAGTTGCCTGCCTGCCAGCGTGTGTGCCAGGCCCACTTGCCAACTAGTGCCACAACTCATATCTGTTGTAACAGTAGTGTAAATTTTTTTAAAAAAAACTTTTTTGACTGTGAAACATCAGTCTGCTAGTGTAATCTAATTGCAGTTGCCTGCCTACCAGCGTGTGTGCCAGGCCCACTTGCCAACTAGTGCCACCACTCATATCTGTTGTAACAGTAGTGTAAAAAAAAATTTTTTTAAATTTTTTTTGACTGTGAAACATCAGTCTGCTAGCGTAATCTAATTGCAGTTGCTGCCTGCCTGCCAGCATGTGTGCCAGGCCCACTTGCCAACTAGTGCCACCACTCATATCTGTTGTAACAGTAGTGTAAATTTTAAAAAAAAAACTTTTTTGACTGTGAAACATCAGTCTGCTACTGTAATCTAATTGCAGCTTCCTGCCTGCCTGCCTGCCAGCGTGTGTGCCAGGCCCACTTGCCAACTAGTGCCACCACTCATATCTGTTGTAACAGTAGTGTAAATTTTTTTTAAAAAAACGTTTTGACTGTGAAACATCAGTCTGCTAGTGTAATCTAATAGCAGTTGCCTGCCTGCCAGCGTGTGTGCCAGGCCCACTTGCCAACTAGTGCCACCACTCATATCTGTTGTAACAGTAGTGTAAATTTTTTTTAAAAAAACTTTTTTGACTGTGAAACATCAGTCTGCTAGCATAATCTAATTGCAGTTGCCTGCCTGCCAGCATGTGTGCCAGGCCCACTTGCTAAGTGCCACCACTCATATCTGTTGTAACAGTAGTGTAAATTTAAAAAAAAAACCTTTTTTGACTGTGAAACATCAGTCTGCTAGTGTAATCTAATTGCAGTTGCCTGCCTGCCAGTGTGTGTGCCAGGCCCACTTGCCAACTAGTGCCACAACTCATATCTGTTGGAACAGTAGTGTAAATTTAAAAAAAAAACTTTTTTGACTGTGAAACATCAGTCTGCTAGTGTAATCTAATTGAAGTTGCCTGCCTGCCAGCGTGTGTGCCAGGCCCACTTGCCAACTAGTGCCACCACTCATATCTGTTGTAACAGTAGTGTAATTTTTTTTTAAAAAAACGTTTTGACTGTGAAACATCAGTCTGCTAGTGTAATCTAATAGCAGTTGCCTGCCTGCCAGCGTGTGTACCAGGCCCACTTGCCAACTAGTGCCACCACTCATATCTGTTGTAACAGTAGTGTAAATTTTTTTTAAAAAAAACTTTTTTGACTGTGAAACATCAGTCTGCTAGTGTAATCTAATTGCAGTTGCCTGCCTGCCAGCGTGTGTGCCAGGCCCACTTGCTAAGTTCCACCACTCATATCTGTTGTAACAGTAGTGTAAATTTGTTTTGTTTTTTTAATTTTTGACTGTGAAACATCAGTCTGCTAGCGTAATCTAATTGCAGTTGCCTGCCTGCCAGCATGTGTGCCAGGCCCACTTGCCAGCTAGTGCCACCACTCATATCTGTTGTAACTGTACTGTAACTTTTTTTTAAAAAAAATTTTTGGACTGTGAAACATCAGTCTGCTAGTGTAATCTAATTGCAGTTGCCTGCCTGCCTGCCTGCCAGCGTGTGTGCCAGGCCCACTTGCCAGCTAGTGCCACCACTCATATCTGTTGTAACTGTAGTGTAAATTTAAAAAAAAAAAAATTTGACTGTGAAACATCAGTCTGCTAGTGTAATCTAATTGCAGTTGCCCGCCTGCCAGTGTGTGTGCCAGGCCCACTTGCCAACTAGTGCCACCATTCATATCTGTTGTAACAGTAGTGTAAATTTTTTTAAAAAAAACTTTTTTGACTGTGAAACATCAGTCTGCTACTGTAATCTAATTGCAATTGCCTGCCTGCCTGCCAGCGTGTGTGCCAGGCCCACTTGCCAACTAGTGCCACCACTCATATCTGTTGTAACAGTAGTGTAAAATTTTTTTAAAAATCTTTTTGACTGTGAAACATCAGTCTGCTAGTGTAATCTAATTGCAGTTGCCTGCCTGCCAGCGTGTGTGCCAGGCCCACTTGCTAAGTTCCACCACTCATATCTGTTGTAACAGTAGTGTAAATTTTTTTAAAAAAAACTTTTTTGACTGTGAAACATCAGTCTGCTAGTGTAATCTAATTGCAGTTGCCTGTCTGCCAGCGTGTGTGCCAGGCCCACTTGCTAAGTTCCACCACTCATATCTGTTGTAACAGTAGTGTAATTTTTTTTTTAAAAAAAACTTTTTTGACTGTGAAACATCAGTCTGCTAATGTAATCTAATTGCAGTTGCCTGCCCGCCAGCGTGTGTGCCAGGCCCACTTGCCAGCTAGTGCCACCACTCATATCTGTTGTAACTGTACTGTAACTTTTTTTTTAAAAAAAATTTTGGACTGTGAAACATCAGTCTGCTAGTGTAATCTAATTGCAGTTGCCCGCCTGCCAGTGTGTGTGCCAGGCCCACTTGCCAACTAGTGCCACCACTCATATCTGTTGTAACAGTAGTGTAAATTTTTTTAAAAAAAACTTTTTTGACTGTGAAACATCAGTCTGCTACTGTAATCTAATTGCAATTGCCTGCCTGCCTGCCAGCGTGTGTGCCAGGCCCACTTGCCAACTAGTGCCACCACTCATATCTGTTGTAACAGTAGTGTAAATTTTTAAAAAAAAAACGTTTTGACTGTGAAACATCAGTCTGCTAGTGTAATATAATTGCAGTTGCCTGCCTGCCAGCGTGTGTGCCAGGCCCACTTGCTAAGTTCCACCACTCATATCTGTTGTAACAGTAGTGTAAATTTAAAAAAAAAAAAACTTTTTTGACTGTGAAACATCAGTCTGCTAATGTAATCTAATAGCAGTTGCCTGCCTGCCAGCGTGTTTGCCAGGCCCACTTGCCAACTAGTGCCACAACTCATATCTGTTGTAACAGTAGTGTAAATTTTTTTTAAAAAAACTTTTTGAACTGTGAAACATCAGTCTGCTAGTGTAATCTAATTGCAGTTGCCTGCCTACCAGCGTGTGTGCCAGGCCCACTTGCCAACTAGTGCCACCACTCATATCTGTTGTAACAGTAGTGTAAAATTTTTTTTTTTTTTTAAATTTTTGACTGTGAAACATCAGTCTGCTAGCGTAATCTAATTGCAGTTGCCTGCCTGCCTGCCAGCATGTGTGCCAGGCCCACTTGCCAACTAGTGCCACCACTCATCTGTTGTAACAGTAGTGTCAATTTTGTTAAAAAAAACTTTTTTGACTGTGAAACATCAGTCTGCTAGCATAATCTAATTGCAGTTGCCTGCCTGCCAGCGTGTGTGCCAGGCCTACTTGCTAAGTGCCACCACTCATATCTGTTGTAACAGTAGTGTAAATTTAAAAAAAAAAAACTATTTTGACTGTGAAACATCAGTCTGCTAGTGTAATCTAATTGCAGTTGCCTGCCTGCCAGTGTGTGTGCCAGGCCCACTTGCCAACTAGTGCCACAACTCATATCTGTTGGAACAGTAGTGTCAATTTAAAAAAAGAACTTTTTTGACTGTGAAACATCAGTCTGCTAGTGTAATCTAATTGCAGTTGCCTGCCTGCCAGCGTGTGTGCCAGGCCCACTTGCCAACTAGTGCCACCACTCATATGTGTTGTAACAGTAGTGTAATTTTAAAAAAACAAAACTTTTTTGACTGTGAAACATCAGTCTGCTAGTGTAATCTAATTGCAGTTGCCTGCCTGCCAGCGTGTGTGCCAGGCTCACTTGCCAACTAGTGCCACCACTCATATCTGTTGTAACAGTAGTGTAAATTTAAAAAAAAAACTTTTTTGACTGTGAAACATCAGTCTGCTAGTGTAATCTAATAGCAGTTGCCTGCCTGCCAGCGTGTGTGCCAGGCCCACTTGCCAACTAGTGCCACCACTCATATCTGTTGTAACAGTAGTGTAAATTTAAAAAAAAAAAACTTTTTTGACTGTGAAACATCAGTCTGCTACTGTAATCTAATTGCAGCTTCCTGCCTGCCTGCCTGCCAGCGTGTGTGCCAGGCCCACTTGCCAACTAGTGCCACCACTCATATCTGTTGTAACAGTAGTGTAAATTTTTTTTAAAAAAAACGTTTTGACTGTGAAACATCAGTCTGCTAGTGTAATCTAATAGCAGTTGCCAGCCTGCCAGCGTGTGTGCCAGGCCCACTTGCCAACTAGTGCCACCACTCATATCTGTTGTAACAGTAGTGTAAATTTTTTTTAAAAAAACTTTTTTGACTGTGAAACATCAGTCTGCTAGTGTAATCTAATTGCAGTTGCCTGCCTGCCAGCGTGTGTGCCAGGCCCACTTGCTAAGTTCCACCACTCATATCTGTTGTAACAGTAGTGTAAATTTGTTTTGTTTTTTTAATTTTTGACTGTGAAACATCAGTCTGCTAGCGTAATCTAATTGCAGTTGCCTGCCTGCCAGCATGTGTGCCAGGCCCACTTGCCAACTAGTGCCACAACTCATATCTGTTGTAACAGTAGTGTCAATTTAGTAAAAAATAAACTTTTTTGACTGTGAAACATCAGTCTGCTAGCGTATTCTAATTGCAGTTGCCTGCCTGCCAGCGTGTGTGCCAGGCCCACTTGCTAAGTGCCACCACTCATATCTGTTGTAACAGTAGTGTAAATTTAAAAAAAAAAACTTTTTTGACTGTGAAAAATCAGTCTGCTAGTGTAATCTAATTGCAGTTGCCTGCCTGCCAGTGTGTGTGCCAGGCCCACTTGCCAACTAGTGCCACAACTCATATCTGTTGGAACAGTAGTGTAAATTTAAAAAAAAACATTTTTTGACTGTGAAACATCAGTCTGCTAGTGTAATCTAATAGCAGTTGCCTGCCTGCCAGCGTGTGTGCCAGGCCCACTTGCCAACCAGTGCCACCACTCATATCTGTTGTAACAGTTGTTTATATTTTTAAAAAAACTTTTTTGACTGTGAAACATCAGTCTGCTAGTGTAATCTAATATCAGTTGCCTGCCTGCCAGCGTGTGTGCCAGGCCCTCTTGCCAACTAGTGCCACCACTCATACCTGTTGTAACAGTAGTGTAATTTTTTTTTATTTTTTTTTTGACTGTGAAACATCAGTCTGCTAGTGTAATCTAATTGCAGTTGCCTGCCTGCCAGCGTGTGTGCCAGGCCCACTTGCCAACCAGTGCCACCACTCATATCTGTTGTAACAGTTGTTTATATTTTTAAAAAAACTTTTTTGACTGTGAAACATCAGTCTGCTAGTGTAATCTAATATCAGTTGCCTGCCTGCCAGCGTGTGTGCCAGGCCCTCTTGCCAACTAGTGCCACCACTCATATCTGTTGTAACAGTAGTGTACATTTAAAAAAAAAACTTTTTTGACTGTGAAACATCAGTCTGCTACTGTAATCTAATTGCAGCTTCCTGCCTGCCTGCCTGCCAGCGTGTGTGCCAGGCCCACTTGCCAACTAGTGCCACCACTCATATCTGTTGTAACAGTAGTGTAAATTTTTTTTAAAAAAACGTTTTGACTGTGAAACATCAGTCTGCTAGTGTAATCTAATAGCAGTTGCCTGCCTGCCAGCGTGTGTGCCAGGCCCACTTGCCAACTAGTGCCACCACTCATATCTGTTGTAACAGTAGTGTAAATTTTTTTTAAAAAAACTTTTTTGACTGTGAAACATCAGTCTGCTAGTGTAATCTAATTGCAGTTGCCTGCCTGCCAGCGTGTGTGCCAGGCCCACTTGCTAAGTTCCACCACTCATATCTGTTGTAACAGTAGTGTAAATTTGTTTTGTTTTTTTAATTTTTGACTGTGAAACATCAGTCTGCTAGCGTAATCTAATTGCAGTTGCCTGCCTGCCAGCATGTGTGCCAGGCCCACTTGCCAACTAGTGCCACAACTCATATCTGTTGTAACAGTAGTGTCAATTTAGTAAAAAAAAACTTTTTTGACTGTGAAACATCAGTCTGCTAGCGTAATCTAATTGCAGTTGCCTGCCTGCCAGCGTGTGTGCCAGGCCCACTTGCTAAGTGCCACCACTCATATCTGTTGTAACAGTAGTGTAAATTTAAAAAAAAAAACTTTTTTGACTGTGAAAAATCAGTCTGCTAGTGTAATCTAATTGCAGTTGCCTGCCTGCCAGTGTGTGTGCCAGGCCCACTTGCCAACTAGTGCCACAACTCATATCTGTTTGAACAGTAGTGTAAATTTAAAAAAAAAAAACCTTTTTTGACTGTGAAACATCAGTCTGCTAGTGTAATCTAATAGCAGTTGCCTGCCTGCCAGCGTGTGTGCCAGGCCCACTTGCCAACCAGTGCCACCACTCATATCTGTTGTAACAGTTGTTTATATTTTTAAAAAAAACTTTTTTGACTGTGAAACATCAGTCTGCTAGTGTAATCTAATATCAGTTGCCTGCCTGCCAGCGTGTGTGCCAGGCCCTCTTGCCAACTAGTGCCACCACTCATACCTGTTGTAACAGTAGTGTAATTTTTTTTTATTTTTTTTTTGACTGTGAAACCTCAGTCTGCTAGTGTAATCTAATTGCAGTTACCTGCCTGCCAGCGTGTGTGCCAGACCCACTTGCTAAGTGCCACCACTTATATCTGTTGTAACAGTACTGTCAATTTTGTAAAAAAAAACTTTTTTGACTATGAAACATCAGTCTGCTAGTGTAATCTAATTGCAGTTGCCTGCCTGCCAGCGTGTGTGCCAGGCCCACTTGCTAAGTGCCACCACTCATATCTGTTGTAACAGTAGTGTAAATTTAAAAAAATAAAAACTTTTTTGACTGTGAAACATCAGTCTGCTAGTGTAATCTAATAGCAGTTGCCTGTCTGCCAGCGTGTGTGCCAAGCCCACTTGCCAACTAGTGCCACCACTCATATCTGTTGTAACAGTAGTGTAAATTTAAAAAAAAAAACTTTTTTGACTGTGAAACATCAGTCTGCTAGTGTAATCTAATTGCAGTTGCCTGCCTGCCAGCGTGTGTGCCAGGCCCACTTGCTAAGTGCCACCACTCATATCTGTTGTAACAGTAGTGTAAATTTTAAAAAAAAAACTTTTTTGACTGTGAAACATCAGTCTGCTAGTGTAATCTAATTGCAGTTGCCTGCCAGCGTGTGTGCCAGGCCCACTTGCCAACTAGTGCCACCACTCATATCTGTTGTAACAGTAGTGTAAATTAAAAAAAAAAACTTTTTTGACTGTGAAACATCAGTCTGCTAGTGTAATTCTAATTGCATTTGCCTGCCTGCCAACGTGTGTGCCCGGCCCACTTGCCCAGTGCCACCACTCATATCTGATGTAACAGTAGTGTAAATAATTTAAAAATAAACTTTTTTGACTGTGAAACATCAGTCTGCTAGTGTAATCTAATTGCAGTTGCCTGCCAGCGTGTGTGCCATTCTTACAGCGTATACTGTGCCCACTTGCCCAGTGCCACCACTCATATCTTGTTTAATAGTAGTGTAAGTGTACATTTTAAAAAAATGACAGGCAGAGGCAGGCCACCCCGCAGGTGCCGTTGCGGTCGTGGTGCTGCGATTCCCTTTGGCCGTAGAATAATGCCCAGTGTTCAGAGGCCACGTCCCATGAACTCGAAAAGTTCTGAGGAGGACATAGTTGACTTTTTAACACAGGACACCCAATCTTCTATAGCTTCCGCTCTGAACCTTGACGCACCATCCTCCTCCAGCTTATCTTCGGGCACCTCTCAAGTTACCACCACTCGCCCGTCTGCCGCCACCACCAACACTAGCACCACAGCCGCTTCACTTGATGTGTCAGAGGAGTTTTTTTACACATCAGTTGGAAGAAATGAGTGATGCGCAACCATCATTGACAGAGGATGTAGATAACAGTGATATGTCTCAGTCAGTCAGCATTACAGACATGGTCGTACGGTGTGATGATGTTGATGTTGTACCCGCTGCTGCTTCCTTTGTTGATTTGTCAGATACAAGTGAAGCGGTTGATGATGACGATGCATCCGTGGATGTCACTTTGGTGCCCGCTAGAAGAGAAGAAGAACAGGGGGAAAGTTCAGATGGGGAGACAGAGAGGAGGAGGAGGAGATGAGATGGAAGCAGGGGGAGGTCATCGCAAGGAGCTAGTGGCACAGTCAGACAGCATGCATCGGCACCCGGGGTCAGCCAGACAGCACGCCAATCAACGCATGCTGTTGCCACCACCAGAATGCCGTCATCGCAGACCTCAGCAGTGTGGCATTTTTTTTTATGTCTGCCTCTGACAACAGCGATGCCATTTGCAACCTGTGCCAAAGGAAACAGAGTCGTGGGAAGTGCAACACCCACCTAGGTACAACTGCTTTGCGAAGGCACATGATCGCACATCACAAATGCCTATGGGATAAACACATGAGTAGAAGCAGCACACAAACTCAAAGCCGCCATCCTCCTCCCGGTCCAGCATCTTCAGCCACGTCAACCACTGCTGTCCTCCTTGCCCCCTCTCAACCATCTGCCACTCTCTCTCTCTTCCGGAGCAGTTCCTGCTCATCTGCCCACAGTCAGGTGTCTGTTAAGGACATGTTTGAGCATAAGAAGCCAATGTCACAAAGTCACCCCCTTGCCCGGCGTCTTACAGCTGGCTTGTCTGAACTCTTAGCCCGCCAGCTTTTACCATACAAGCTGGTGGAGTCTGAGGCATTCAAAAAATTTGTAGCTATTGGGACACCGCAGTGGAAGGTACCCGGCCGAAATTTCTTTGCACAAAAGGCAATCCCCAACCTGTACTCGATTGTGCGAGGAAGTAATGGCATGTCTGGCACACAGTGTTGGGGCAAGGGTCCATATGACCACTGATAGCTGGTCTGTAAAGCATGGTCAGGGCAGGTATATCACCTACACTGCACATTGGGTAAACCTGCTGACGGCTGCCAAGCATGGAATGCGTGGTTCTGAAGAGGAGGAGTTGGTGACACCGCCACGACTTGCAGGAAGGCCTCCTATAACCTCCTCTACTCCTCCTACTCCATCCTCTTCCATAACCTCCTCGGCTGAGTCCACTTCTGCTGCTGCATCTTGCTCCACATCAACGGGACCCCCCCAGCTCCGAAGGTACTATTCCACATCCCGGATACGGCAGTGTCACGCCGTCTTAGGGTTGACTTGCCTGAAAGCAGAGTCACACCGGACCAGCACTCCGCACCAACTGGAGATCAGCAAAGTGGTTTCTGACAATGGAAGTAATTTGGTGGCGGCATTGAAATTGGGCAAGTTGACACATGTGCCGTGCATGGCACATGTGACAGTGTTTAATCTGATCGTACAACGCTTTGTGCATAAGTACCCAGGCTTACAGGACATCCTGAAGCAGGCCAGGAAGCTGTGTGGCCATTTGAGGCGTTCCTACAAGGCCATGGCGCACTTTTCCGATATCCAGCGGCGAAACAACATGCCAGTGAGGCGCTTGATTTGCGACAGCCTGACACGTTGGAATTCAACACTAATTTAACGGATTTTTTTTGCCACATTACTGGGCGCTCATGCGCAATGCCTGTAGGCTCATGCGTCCTTTTGAGGAGGTGACAAACCTAGTAAGTCGCACCGAAGGCACCATCAGCAACATCATACCTTATGTTTTCTTCCTGGAGCGTGCCCTGCGAAGAGTGCTGGATCAAGCCATAGATGAGCGTGAAGAGGAAGAGGAAGAGTTGTGGTCACCATCACCACCAGCAACAGCTTTATCAGCATCGCTTGCTGGACCTGCAGCAACGCTGGAAGAGGATTGTGAGGAAGAGGAGTCAGAGGAGGAATGTGGCTTTGAGGAGGAGGAGGAAGACCAACCACAACAGGCATCCCAGGGTGCTCGCTGTCACCTATCTGGTACCCGTGGTGTTGTACATGGCTTGGGGGAAGAAGATACCTTCAGTGACATCACTGAGGACGAGGAACGGGACATGAGTAGCTCGGCATCCAACCTTGTGCAAATGGGGTCTTTCATGCTGTCGTGCCTGTTGAGGGACCCTCGTATAAAAAAGCTGAAGGAGAACGACCTGTACTGGGTGTCCACACTACTAGACCCCCGGTATAAGCATAAAGTGCCAGAAATGTTACTGAATTACAACAAGTCGGAAAGGATGCAGCATTTCCAAAATAAATTAAAAAGTATACTTTACACAGCCTATAAGGGTGATGTCACAGCACAACATGAATCTAACAGGGGAAGAGCTGAAAGTAATCCTCCGACTCCCACGACCACGCCGGCAAGGACAGGACGCTTTACAGACGTGTTGTTGATGGAGGACATGCAGAGCTTTTTAACTCCTATGCATCGCCACAGCCCTTTGGGGTCCACCCTCAGAGAACAACTCGACCGACAGGTAGCAGACTACCTCGCCTTAACTGCAGATCTCGACACTCTGAAGAGTGATGAACCCCTTGACTACTGGGTGTGCAGGCTTGACCTGTGGCCTGACCTATCCCAATTTGCAATAGAACTTCTGGCCTTCCCCGCTTCAAGTGTCCTGTCAGAAAAGACCTTCAGTGCAGCAGGAGGTATTGTCACTGAGAAGAGAAGTCGCCTAGGCCAAAAAAGTCTAGATTACCTCACCTTTATTAAGATGAATGAGGGATGGATCCCGAAGGGACTGACATTGGGTGATAGAAGGGACTGACATTGGGTGATACATTTGAGTAAAAAAGGCCTGATGAGATGAGCTGCCTTGGGCTAAAAATGGTCCTCACGCTGCTGTATTTTATCTTCAAATGCCGGATGACTTGCGTGACTTATCCACCACCAACTAGGGTTCAAGCCACAATGTTTTAGGTTACTTTCTGCCTGGGAAACAAACATCAAATTTTCTGGCCGCTGCTACAGCAGCGGCTGCAACAATACCTAATTTTTCAGGCATGTATACATGCCAAATTTTTCTGGCCTCTGGTGCTGCACTGTGGCTTCAAAACCAAAACCAAAATAAAGACACTTAAAAGGATTAAACTGATAGGAATAGTACTACTTAACACACCACTCCTGATCTGGTGGCATATTAGATTGCACACGCAGTGCCCCAAATTTGAAGTAGGAGGACCGACCAAGCATCTTTTTCCATCTCCCGGTTCCTAAAATCCATGCCATATACACATCCTCTGATAGGGGACACCGCAGTGGAAGGTACCCGGGCAAAATTTCTTTGCACAAAAGGCAATCCCCAACCTGTACTCGATGTGCAAAAGGCAGTAACCTTACCATGGGTCTCAGACCGCACGTCTTGTAATTCTGTGTCTGGGAAATTATATATCTATCAAATCTATCTATCTATCAAATCTATCTAACTATCAATCGTATCTATCAAATGTATATTGCATCTATTGATCTATGTAATCTATGTATCTATCTATCAAATCTATCTATCTCGTGGCCGGATGGTTTTGTGACAGCCACTTGTGTTTCGGCCAAATGGCCGTCGGCTAAAAGTCCGGCCACGATTGCATGCGCAGTCCCCCAAATTTGAAGTAGGAGGACCGACCAAGCATCTTTTTCCATCTCCCGGTTCCTAAAATCCATGCCATATACACGTCCCTTGGTGCCGCAACTGCCTCTGGGAACCTTACCATGGGTCGCAGACCGCACGTCTTGTAATTCTCTTTCTGGGAAATAATATATCTATCAAATCTATCTATTTATCTATCAAATCTATCTAACTATCTATCGTAGCTATCAAATGTATATTGCATCTATTGATCTATGTAATCAATGTATCTATCTATCAAATCTATCTATCTCGTGGCCGGACTGTTTTGTGACAGCCACTTGTATTTCGGCCAAATGTCCATCGGCCAAATGTCCGTCGACTAAAAGTCCGGCCACGATTGCACACGCAGTGCCCCAAATTTGAAGTAGGAGGACCGACCAAGCATCTTTTTCCATCTCCCGGTTCCACATTCCATGCTATATACACATCCCCTAGCACGGCAACTGCCTCTGGGAAACTTACCATGGGTCCCAGACCGCATGTCTTGTGATTCTCTTTCTGGGAAATTATATATCTATCAAATCTATCTATTTATCTATCAAATCTATCTAACTATCAATCGTATCTATCAAATGTATATTGCATCTATTGATCTATGTATCTATCTATCTATCAAATCTATCTATCTCGTGGCCGGATGGTTTTGTGACAGCCACTTGTGTTTCGGCCAAATGTCCATCGGCTAAAAGTCTGGCCATGATTGCACGCGCAGTGCCCCAAATTTGAAGTAGGAGGATCAACCAAGCATCTTTTTCCATCTCCCGGTTCCTAAAATCCATGCCATATACACGTCCCCTAGCGCTGCAACTGCCTCTGGGAACCTTACCATGGGTCCCAGACCGCACGTCTTGTAATTCTTTTTCTGGGAAATTATATATCTATCAAATCTATCTATTTATCTATCAAATCTATCTAACTATCTATTGTAGCTATCAAATGTATATTGCATCTATTGATCTATGTAATCTATGTATCTATCTATCAAATCTATCTATCTCGTGGCCGGATTGTTTTGTGACAGCCACTTGTATTTCGGCCAAATGTCCGTCGGCCAAATGTCCGTCGGCTAAAAGTCCGGCCACGATTGCACGCGCAGTGCCCCATATTTGAAGTAGGAGGACCGACCAAGCATCTTTCCATCTCCCGGTTCCAAAACTCCATGCCATATACACATCCCCTAGCGCCGCAACTGCCTCTGGGAAACTTACCATGGGTCCCAGACCGCACGTCTTGTAATTCTCTTTCTGGGAAATTATATCTCTATCAAATCTATCTAACTATCAATCGTATCTATCAAATGTATATTGCATCTATTGATCTATGTAATCTATGTATCTATCTATCAAATCTATCTATCTTGTGGCCGGACTGTTTTGTGACAGCCACTTGTGTTTCGGCCAAATGTCCGTCGGCTAAAAGTCCGGCCACGATTGCATGCGCAGTGCCCAAAATTTGAAGTAGGAGGACCGACCAAGTATCTTTTTCCATCTCCCGGTTACAAAATTTATGCCATATACATGTCCCCTAGCGCCGCAACTGCCTCTGGGATCCTTACCATGGGTCCCACACCGCACGTCTTGTAATTCTCTTTCTGGGAAATGATATATCTATCAAATCTATCTAACTATCAATCGTATCTATCAAATGTATATTGCATCTATTGATCTATGTAATCTATGTATCTATCTATCAAATCTATCTATCTTGTGGCCGGACTGTTTTGTGACAGCCACTTGTGTTTCGGCCAAATATCCGTCGGCCAAATGTCCATCGGCCAAATGTCCATCGGCTAAAAGTCCAGCCACGATTGCATGTGCAGTGCCCCAAATTTGAAGTAGGAGGACCGACCAAGCATCTTTTTCCATCTCCTGGTTCCTAAAATCCATGCCATATACATGTCCCCTGGCGCCTGCGACATCACTAATGAGATGTGTGTAAGAAGTTTAATCCTAACAAAGACACATAAAAACATACAATAGAAACAGTGATAATAAAATCATACAGTAAATTTATACAATAAAAATTAGCATGGATCCATGTAAACTATATGGCCTCAATTAACTGTCACCAGTTCGGGATCATGTTCCCAACATCCTTAACTATTGTAATTTCCCTTTTTTTAACTGCCGACAGTTATGTGTCACTTCTAATTATCCCCATATATATTTCCGGTAAAAGCAAAACTGGAAATGACGTCATTTACCTATGCCGGAAATGACACTACGGACACGACCGATCAACATACACTCATGGAACGGTCAGTGAAACATATGCCAACATCACTATATTAGGATGATGCACCTCCGTATCTATGTTATACTTCTGTCTCTATGTTCTATAAGCTTCAGGCTATAACTATATTTGCAATAATCTCTATGCATCTCAGGAGAGGGGGAAAAAACCCACCCATAATGCCCTAAACAAGAAGTGGGTGTATCTCTATGCATCTCAATAACCCACAATTCCCTAAACAGGAAGTGGGCGTATCACTATTTTGGCGCCAAAATGACCACTTATGATTTGATCAGTCACCTTATATAAAGCCATTGATGCCCTTAATTTTATTACTGTCTTGAAAAAGGCCTTACATAGGCTGAAACGCGTCAACTACTGGTAAGAACTATTTTAATATTATTTAATAGACCTGTACCATCTACACTATTATTTTTAATTTTTTACAGGGACTTGCAGAACTATATATGAAATACAAGAAGTATATAGCACCCCACCTTTGGTTTTCTCATTGAGGATTAGTGCATCACATTTACTCATTGCATTTGCTTTTATTTTTATCCCACATTTCACATTTTTTCATCATTTTTTGATTGTAGACATTTTTTTCATTTTTTTTTTTACTTTTTGGATTTTTTAGCTTGCTTCACTTCACTAAGGAATCAATTTGATCTTTTTCTTCACATAGGACCAATTGACACGATTGACTTTTGGACATTTGCATTTCATTTGTTGCTGGACTTTTATTTTTGCTTTTACTACTATTGGTGCTCTCTAGCTCCATATTTGGTACTGACACCAAGTTTATGTACTCCACCTGTCACTTGTAATTATTGCACAGGTTATCATTCTTACCTCTCATATGCAATTACTGTAATTTACCTGTCATTTGTAATCACTGTACAGTTTACATGGATCCATGCAAATTTTTAATTTTTATTGTATAAATTTACTGTATGATTTTATTATCACTGTTTCTATTGTATGTTTTTATGTGTCTTTGTTAGGATTAAACTTCTTGCACACATCTCATTAGGTACGTTCTCATTCATTATCACCTCATCCTTTCATTTAGGCGCTTTGCACATTACACCACCAAATTCTTCTTCCTTTGGCTGGCTAGGTGGCCTTTGTACACAGCTAGAGGTATCACCAGGGTGCTTGGTCCATTTCCCTTATTCTAACTTAACACATGTGTGAGCCAATCACAATCGATATATTTATGCAGCCACCAATAAACAGCTAGAATCTAGGTTCTCTGCTGCTCCTGAGCTTGCCTAGATAAACATTTCAACAAAGGATAACAAGAGAAGGAAGCAAATTAAATAATAGAAGTAAATTGGAAAGTTGTTTAAAATTGTATTCTCAATCTTAATCATGATAGAAAATTTTTGGGTTTCATGTCCCTTTAAGGACCAGGGCTATTTTTACTTTTATGCAGTGTTTGTGTTTAGCTGTAATTTTCCTCTTACTCATTTACTGTACTCACACATATTATATACTGTTTTTCTCGTCATTAAATGGACTTTCTAAAGATACCATTATTTTCATAATATCATATAATTTTCTATAAAAAATTATAAACTATGATGAAAAAATGGAAAAAAATGATGATGAAGAAATTAACTTTTTCTAACTTTGACCCCCAAAATCTGTCACACATCTACAACCACCCATGCTAAATAGTTTTATAAATACCCAATGTTTACATGTTCTATGCATTTGTTTTGCACATTATAGGGCAATAAGTACAAGCAGCACTTTGCTATTTCCAAACCATTTGTTTTTTTCAAAATTAGCAATAGCTACATTGTAACACTGATATCTGTCAGGAATGCCTTAATAACCCTTCACATGTATATATTTTTTTTTAGTAAACAACCCAAAGTATTGATCTAGGCCCATTTTGGTATATTTCATGCCACCATTTCACCACCAAATGCGATCAAATAAAAAAAAATTGTTAACTTTTTAAGTAACGTTTTCACAAACTCTAGCTTTCTCATTGAAAATATTTACAGCGTTGGCAATTATAGCACAAATGGTTGTAAATTCTTCTCTAGGGTCCCCTTTGTTAAGAAATAGCAGATATATTAGTAATTAGACATTAGAAGGCTGCTAAATGCCGCTGCGCACCACACTTGTATTATGTCCAGCAGTGAAGGGGCTAATTAGGTAGCTTGTAGGGAGCTTGTAGGGTTAATTTTAGCTTTAGTGTAGTGCAGCAGACAACCCAAAGTATTGATCTAGGCCCATTTTGGTATATTTTATGCCACCATTTCACCGCCAAATGCGATCAAATAAAAAAAATAGTTTGGCATTGCTTTTTGGTAATAAGAAGGCCGCTAAATGCCCCTGCACACCACACTTGTATTATGCCCAGCGGTTAAGGGGTTAATTAGGTAGCTTGTAGGGTTAATTTTAGCTTTAGTGTAGATATCAGCCTCCCACCTGACAGTCTGACACATTGCACCCCCTGATCCCTCCTTGACCCTCCTCAAACAGCTCTCTTCCCACCCCCACCTCACAATTGTCACCAGTACTGGCAGACAGTCTGCCAGTACAAAAATAAGTGTTTTTTTTTCCTACATATTTTATCTTTAGTGTAGAATCCCCCATTACAACCCAACCTCCCTGATCCCACCAAGCAGCTCTCTAAACCTCCCCCCCAACCTATTGGGTGCCATCTTAGGTACTGGCAGCTGTCTGCCAGTACCCATGTATTACAGTGTAGCTGCCCACCCTTATTACCCTACTCACCCTCCCAGATCCCTTCCCAAACATTTTTCCCCTCTCCCTTCTTTGACTCCTGTGTTAATACTGAATATAGCATGCATGTGCACACATGCATGCTCCTCCCCCCCGCCTTCTTGCACGCTCCAGGAAGCACAGAGGGGATAGGATCCGGATATCAACCAACAATGGGCCACCCACCCGCCTCCCTGCTATGGCTTACACCCACCAATGATCGGCACCATTGCTGGCCAATGCAGAGAGCACCACAGAGTGGCTCTCTCTGCATCGGATGCCTAAAATTTTTTATTTCAGGATGCCTCAATATCGAGTCATCATTGCAATAACATGAAAGTGGCTAGAAGCAATCACGATTGCTTCCTGGGCTTGAAAACCCTGAGGACGTACAGGGTATATGATAGTTTTTGTAGGACGTACCCTGTACGTCCTTGGTCCTTAAGGGGTTAAGGGAATAGTTTAAATGTTTGCTCATAGATACATAACTGGATAAAAAACTGGGAGCACTGATTAGTAGTACACGGATGGAACTTACGTGAAGGATTAAATAACAACATCTTTATTTTTGCAGATCATACAAAAAAAATTAAACTGATTAGGTCAGTTTAGGCTGTAATTGCTTTGCAGGAGGATTTACAAAAATAGGATGAATGGACTCGTAAATGGCAAATTAGATTGAATACTGTTAAATATAAAAATGGCTTAGATACATTTTTGGATAGAAACAAAATTCAGAGATATGATTGTGTTAAATAGGTCAGAATTCTAATTGTATTAATGTAAGTTTAATTGGCAGCTTCTTTATTGTAAATCAAGTAGAATCTATATAGGTTGATCTTGAGGGACTTCTAGCTTCATTCAACCTCATATACTATGTTACTATGATGCATCTAATATTCGTATATTTTAATATTTGTGCGACTAGTCATTAATTTGTTGATTTACTTGTGCGTGTCAGGTCTTGAAACTTTGTATAAAAATATTTTCTTATTATTCAGAACCTATTATTAGGATTTTTAACTACATGGGTACCTGAGTTCTAATATGACACATTCCATTTTACCACCATGTTTTAGAGATGGGATTATTTTATTATTATTTTGTAATGCTCTGTTCTATTTTAAATAAACACAAAGGTCCAGATTCCGAGTGGAGCGCAATATTTGCTCTCCACTCATAATACCTGCACACGCACACACAAGGTCGTGTTCGCATTGCATGGAAGCTTTGCGCTCATGAGAGCGTGCTTCCATATATTTGCAGTTTTAACACAGTTCCAATAGACCACTATGTTAGGGCTTTTTTCATTGCCATTTTTTTTTCTATCAGCCAACTAAAGCTCACTTTAACCCCTTAAAACTGCTTTATGCAGTTATTTGTTAACAAAATAAAGATGCTTTTTTAATTTATAAATTAAGGCACACTGCACTGACTTTTTGGGGGCAATTGAGGGACTTTTTAAAATTAAATAGAGGTCTGAATTATGGTTAATTTTTGGAATGCTAATTGCTACCACAAGCTTGCGGTAGCGTTAAACACTCCAAATACTTTACCTTTACCTTAAAGTTCTACGTTCATTTCATACTGCAATGGAATATTAATAATGAATTGATAAATTTACCTTTCTGCACAACAAATTATATTTCTAAATGCAATATTAGTAAAAATACTAGTACAATATGTGTTCTTTTTAATTTAATTTTTACAATTTGCTTAAAAAAAGGGTATTGGTAAAACTGTTTAAATTAAAGAGACACTGAACCCAATGTTTTTCTTTTGTGATTCAGATAGAGCATGCAATTTTAAGCAACTTTCTAATTTACTCCTAGTATCAATTTGTCTTCGTTCTCTTGTTATCTTTATTTGAAAAAAGGCACCTACGCTTGTTTATTGGTGGGTAAATTTATCCACCAATCAGCAAGAACAACCCAGGTTGTTCACCAAAAATGGGCCGGCATCTAAACCTGCATTCTTGCATTTCAAATAAAGATACCAAGAGAATGAAGAAAATTTGATAATAGGAGTAAATTAGAAAGTTGCTTAAAATTGCATGCTTTTTCTGAATCACTTAAGAAAATTTTTTGGGTTCAGTGTCCCTTTAAATCTGTATTCATATCACATTTAGCTAAAAGTGAACTGTATGTGTTTCCTTGTTTACACACAGAAAGTATAAAAGTTTAAAATAAGCTTATTAACTACCCAGAATTATGAATAGATGAGTGCATTGTTAGTAGAAATAGAAATTTTAATTGTAGCTTATATGTCCTGTATGAGTTTTTCCAAGAACATCTGTAGAAAAAAATACATGAAATTATTATGGATATTTTATTTTATCTTCCTCTGTGTTATTTACAATTTGAAGATGGCATTTGAATGTTAAAACCAAAGAAAAAAGCTGTGGATTGTAAAAATGTTCTAGTGTCCAATTAATTATTCAACAGTCATTACTTCAAAACTGCTCTATCAACACTGTTCCACAATTTTATTTTATTTCCCTGTTATTCAGACATGTACAACCTTTTCTTAATATACGTTTTAAAAAAATATTGAACATTTAAAATATTTGTATTTAGTAAAGGACATGCTGGTAAATGAGTCAACTAAACTGAAGTTAAGGCAGAGCTATACTGTTAAAAGATGCTCTGATTAATCTTTTTTAAGCAGATTTTGAGACTTTTTTGCATTCAGCTAACATATTATTTATAAGGAAAAGCTCAGGTCATTAAAGGAAAATAAGAATCATAACTGAAATACACATGAACACATTTCTTTACAAATAGAAGCAGCTTTTTCCAATACATAAGAATTAACAAAAAAAATGCTTCTAATAGAAGCTATGAGTATTTTAGCGATAAGTTTTAGGGGCCTATCTATCAAGCTCCGAACGGAGCTTGATGGACCGTGTTTCTGGCGAGTCTTCAGAGCAGCGGTGCACAGTGAGAGCTGTTATTGAAACAGTCTTTGTCTATAATATAATACTAGTCCTAAAGCTCGTGTACATGGGCCATTTTCTGCAGTGTAGCGGTCCCAAACCCACCTGCCCTCCCCCGGCCACGCCCCATCACGCCCACTCCCACCCTGTCATGCCCACCACATCCTCTCCCGTCCGCACCCTGCCACACCCGCTCGCGTCCACCCTCTCTGCTGTCTGATGCTCACTGACTGATCCTTCCTTACGGCCAGGTATGGTTTTCCTTGCACAGTCTCTACTGCGCATGACAGCTTCGGAAAAACATACCTGGCTTTTTATTATATAGTATAGTACAATAATCAAAAGATAGTTTCTTGAATCATAAAGAGCAGAGAGCCCTGACCATAAGGTGCTGTTAAAGGTAAACCACCTCTAACCCCTTAGCGGCTACAATGTGTGTCGCTGGCCGCTAAGGTTTTCCTTGCTAACAATAGCACGGGTTACACCACAAGCAGTGGGACTATGCTATTGTACCCTTCTTCAACCCTTCTTGTCACCAGAAATAGCACAGTCTTGATGCTGGCAGTGAGACCACACTTTTATTAATGCAATCCCCAATAAAAGACCAGCAAAGGGTAGGTCGCTGGTCCGTAAGGGGTTAAATGAAATGATCAACAAGACAAATGCACTTGTGAACTTACAATCTATAGGAAATAAAGGATGAACCGAGGGGGAGGGATCAGAAGCAAAAGCATCTTAAAGGGATATGAAACACCAAAAAACATTTTGTGATTCATACAAAGGGGCCGATTTACTAAAGTGTGGATGGACATGATACGATGTAGCATATCATGTCCGCCGCACATCGATAAAAGCCAACAGCATACGCTGTCTGCATTTATCATTGCACAAGCAGTTCTGGTGAACTGCTTGTGCAATGTTGCCCCCTGCAGATTCACAGACAATCGGCCACTAGCAGGGGGTGTGAATCAGCCCAATCATATAGGATTGGGCGGATTGAAGACCGCAACCTCAGAGGCAGTGGATAAGTGATGGAGCAGCGGTCTTTAGACCACTGCTTCATACTGTTTCTGGCGAGCCCGAAGGCTTGTATGGAAACAGGGGCATCAAACTCCATTCGGTGCTTAATAATTCGGCCCCATAGCATACAACTTTAAAAAAAAAAAGTTTCCAATTTACTTCTATTATCAAATTTGTTTTGTTCCCATGATATTCTGTGTTGAAGAGATACCTAGGTAGGCATCTGAAGCACTACATGACAGGAAATAGTGCTGCCCTCTAGTGCTCTTACAAATGGATAACTTTCTTGCAAAACTGCTGCTGTAGAGAGCTCCAGAAAAGGGCCGGCACCTAAGCTTTACGTCACTGCTTTTCAAGAAAAGATTCCAGGAGAACAAAGAAAAATTGATAACAGAAGTAAATTAGAAATTTGTCTAAAATTGAATGCTCTATCTGAATCATGAAAGAAAAAGTTTAGGTTTCATATCCCAATAATGTAAAGTTTGCAACACTAAGCAGGTACGTTTTGAAGAATCACTTGAAACTTTGAAAGCTAGAGCAAGTCTGGAAGAGGCAAGGAGTTCTACGTAATAGATGAAGTTCTAGAAAAGTCTTCCAGCAGTGCAAGGGAGTAATAAGAGTTCATCATCAGTGTATAGGTACTCACATCATTATACAGCACAGCATACTCATCAGTGTATAGGTACTCACATCATTATACAGCACAGCATACTCATCAGTGTATAGGTACTCACATCATTATACAGCACAGCATACTCATCAGTGTATAGGTACTCACATCATTATACAGCACAGCATACTCATCAGTGTATAGGTACTCACATCATTATACAGCACAGCATACTCATCAGTGTATAGGTACTCACATCATTATACAGCACAGCATACTCATCAGTGTATAGGTACTCGCATCATTATACAGCACAGCATACTCATCAGTGTATAGGTACTCACATCATTATACAGCACAGCATACTCATCAGTGTATAGGTACTCACATCATTATACAGCACAGCATACTCATCAGTGTATAGGTACTCACATCATTATACAGCACAGCATACTCATCAGTGTATAGGTACTCACATCATTATACAGCACAGCATACTCATCAGTGTATAGGTACTCACATCATTATACAGCACAGCATACTCATCAGTGTATAGGTACTCACATCATTATACAGCACAGCATACTCATCAGTGTATAGGTACTCACATCATTATACAGCACAGCATACTCATCAGTGTACAGGTACTCGCATCATTATACAGCACAGCATACTCATCAGTGTATAGGTACTCACATCATTATACAGCACAGCATACTCATCAGTGTATAGATACTCACATCATTATACAGCACAGCATACTTATCAGTGTACATGTACTCACATCATTATACAGCACAGCATACTCATCAGTGTACAGGTACTCACATCATTATAAAGCACAGCATACTCATCAGTGTACAGGTACTCACATCATTATACAGCACAGCATACTCATCAGTGTACAGGTACTCACATCATTATACAGCACAGCATACTCATCAGTGTACAGGTACTCACATCATTATACAGCACAGCATACTCATCAGTGTACAGGTACTCGCATCATTATACAGCACAGCATACTCATCAGTGTACAGGTACTCGCATCATTATACAGCACAGCATACTCATCAGTGTATAGATACTCACATCATTATACAGCACAGCATACTCATCAGTGTATAGATACTCACATCATTATACAGCACAGCATACTCATCAGTGTACAGGTACTTGCATCATTATACAACACAGCATACTCATCAGTGTACAGGTACTCGCATCATTATACAGCACAGCATACTCATCATTGTATAGATACTCACATCATTATACAGCACAGCATACTCATCAGTATACATTTACTCACATCATTATACAGCATAATATATTCATCAGTGTATAGGTACTCACATCATTATACAGCATAATATATTCATCAGTGTATAGGTACTCACATCATTATACAGCACAATATACTCATCAGTGTATATGTTACAGACCCCATTCAGGAAGCCAGTAAGCAGATTAAATGTTACCTGTTAAAAAAGGAAATAAGGAGAATGGGTGTGTACTTCACAGAATCCTCAATGGTTATGAGGTAAATCAAAATCAGTCTCATTTTCATAGAAAATTATTACAAGCACCATATAAAACAAATACAATTAAACAAACATTTTTCAATATGAAACATGCAAATTGCATAAAACAATATACAATTGTGCACATATATTTTATGTATCACATTCTCCCTGACAAAATAAAATGGCTCCAGCTACTAAAACATATATACACTCAGTCACAGATTTATTACACTGAAACACAACTTTCTTAACTTAATATACTGTCACTGTTGGAATGTATGGTGCCACATTGTATGAGTTGTGAAGTGTATGATATGAGAGTGGTGGCATATAATATTGTGTAGCCCATACAGGTAAGTGAGGAAAGGTATATGCTGCTACACTGTGGAGCATGGTCTGTGGTTGTAGTGATGGCTGACCCAGTGTTTCATATGTAAACATTTGCTTTGGCTTTCTCTCTCTTACAGATCATCTTGGTTCAATATTGTTTTCTATTGCCAGACTTTCCACTTCATCAGGCTGGGCACCTTCACTTTCACTATCTACACTAGCCCCGGGTGGAAATGTTGGATGTAGGATCAGTTCATCTGGCAATTGGTTCTCTGTCAAACTGTTTCTCTCCCTTAGTGGGACTTGTACTTGGTCTCTTTCTTTTTCTTTTCTGTCAGGTGCTGATGATGCTGTTTTGACAAAAGGATTCCCCTGACCCAGTTCTGAACCTTGCCAATAAGAATTTTCTCTTCTATGCTTTGTCCAACTCTCAGAGATTCTCAACCAGTATCTTCCAGAGCTGTCCTCATCCGAAGAGGTCGTGTCAATGTGGTAAGAAGATTCTCTTATCTTTGACTCTCTGTTACCTTGTCTCTGTTTTGCAGGTTTCAGTGGTTGTGGTGGTGTCTCCACAGGCAAGTCGTTCACTAATAACAGTTAGGGTTCTGGTACCTTTTTTTTCCCATTCTCAGGACTCACCACATATACAGGATTGTCTGCTACTTGCTCTTTCACCACAAAAATGATCTCCCAATATGGCCTTAGTTTTCCTGGGCCTCCTCGCTCACTCAAGTTTATGACAAGGACTCTGTCTCCAGGCTTTAGAATCACACCTTTGACTTTTAAGTCATACTGAGCTTTGCCTTGTGCACTTGCTTGCCTACTGTTTTCACTTGCTATTTGATATGCCTCGGCCATCTTTCCAGCCCAATGTTGATCAAATCCTTTGTGAGTCACCCCCTCATTCTCTTCAATCAGCCCAAATATCAGGTCAACAGGAAGGGGAGGATGGCGTCCAAACAGTAAATAGAATGGGGAGTACCCTGTGGACTCATGGCGTGTGCAGTCATATGCATGTATGATCTGAGGAAGGTGATCTTTCCATCTTGCCTTTTCTTTGTCAGCCAGGGTACGGAGCATTTGGAGGAGAGTCTGGTTGAATCTCTCAGCTGGGTTACTTTGAGGGTGATAAGGAGATGTTCTTGAATGGCATACTCCAGCAAGTTGCCGAAGATTCTGGAAAAGCTCATTCTCAAATTCCCTGCCTTGGTCATGATGTAGCTTTCCAGGAGAGCCAAACCGGGGGATGTAGTCATTGAAAAGACGCTCAGCTGCGGTATGGCCAGACTTATTTTTTATTGGATAAGCTTGTGCAAATCTAGTAAAGTGATCTATGACCACTAGTATATACTCATACCCACCACGGCTTGAAGCTAAGTGCAGGTAGTCAATGCAAACAAGTTCTAGAGGTGAGCTGGATGTTATTCTTCCCATGGGTGCTCTGACATGGGTTACTGGTTTCTTTTGCTTGATGCAGGGACACTTCTTTGTGACATACTCCTCTACTTCCTTTTTCATAAATGGCCAGTAGAATTTTTGTCTCATCAGATGAAGTACCCATTCTGTGCCCATATGCCCCATCTTCTCATGCAAGTACTCCAAAGAAAGTTGTTTATACTGAGCTGGGAGAGCAAACTGTTTCTTTTGAGCTGTTTTCCTATATAGACATCCATCCTCTAGAATTAGCTTGCTCCATTCATGCAAGAGTTTCTTGGCAGCTCCAGTCACTGTTTTTTTTAGACTCTCATCTGGTGCCTTGACATCCTCTTTTATCTTCAATATCTTGGAGATTACTGGATCCTCCCTTTGAGCTTTGGAGAGTTCATCTTTACTTATCCTTGGCAACAATGAATTGTGGGATGGTGGGTCAGTTTCCATGGTGGACATACTAAGTGCTGCAATCCAAGCCACATCTTTCCTTGTGGCGGCACGAGCTCCATCCCAGACTGCTTGCACCACGTCAGATGACAAGTGCTCTGTGCACTCAGTGGCATACTTTTCCATGTCAAGGGGGATACGCGACAGTGTATCAGCATCAATATTTACTCTACCAGACTGATATTTGACATCAAAAGCGGTAGTCGGACAATTCTTCCACCCAGCGATGGCCAACCCTATTTAACTTTGTAGTGCTCATGATATAGGTCAGGGGATTGTTGTCTGTGTAAATGGTAAAGTGTGGAGCATAGAACAGGTAGTCTCTGAATTTTTCACACACTGCCCATTTAAGTGCAAGAAACTCAAGTTTACCACTATGTATGCAGTATTTTTTTTCGGCTGGGGAGAGTGTCCGGGAGCCATACACAATGACCCTAAACTTTCCATACTGATGCTGGTAGAGGATAGCTCCTAGGCCCCTTTCTGATGCATTGGTGTGCAGCGTGAATGGTAAATTAAAGTCTAGGTAGGCTAGAATTGGTGGTTTTGTCAACATGTCGATCAATACTTCAAGCATTTTCTGGTGCTCTCTTGTCCACTCCACAGGGGTTCAGGAGGGCATTTGTGGGCCCTTGGTCTTTCTTCGACTAGGCTGAACTGGTGCCACCCCAGGTTTTGCCTGGAGAAGCTCATAGATAGACTGGGCCACACATGAATTTTTTTTAATAAATGAGTGATAGTAGCTTAGGAAGCCAAGAAGCCTCCTTACCTTACCAATGGTCTGTGGAGTATGATCTTTGAGTGACAGAACTGCTTCAAGATCTTTGGGATCAATTTGCACACCTTCAGCAGACACAAGACGACCCACATATTTGACTTCACTACAGAAGAGCTCACATTTTTCAGGCCGAAGTTTGACCCCATGACTTTGGAGGGCTTGGAGAACCTTGCGAATCACTTCCACATGTTCATCAAAAGACTTGGCATAACATAGCACCATAAGGTATGGTATGCAACATTCGTCCCTGAGGGAATCCAGCATTTCCTCCATGCTGTGCTGGAATGCTGCAGGTACATTGGACAGGCCGAATGGAATTCTTACCCATTCATAAAGCCCCCAAGGTGTTATAAAAGCTGTCATGTGCCTGGAACCTTTGGGTATGAAGCCCTGATGGTAAACTTTTCCTTGGTCAAGAATACTGAGCCATGCTTAACCCCCTAGTGTATCAAGCAAGTCTTGGATTCTTAGCAGAGGGTGCCTATCTGGTACAGTCATTTTATTGAGGAGACGATAATCTATACACAGGCGGTCCATCCTTCTTTCGGACGCAGACTACTGGTGCAGAATAAGGAGACTTGGACTTCACAATCCACCCTTTTGCCAGGAGATCTTGAATGTAGTCCTGGACTTATTGGAACAAAGGCTTAGGTACCGAAGAGTATGACCGCGGCACTGGTTTGTCATCTTTGAGATTAATTGACATTTGCAAGCTTGGGATACAACCAAGGTCGCTCTTATCACGAGAAAAGGCCATAGACTCTTCATACAGCATCTTTCTTACTACCGCCTGCTGTTTCCCACTCAAATGGCTGAGGTCTACAGGTGGGTGCCACAGTGTCAAGTTTTCTTGAGTAACTAAAGTAGTCACACCCTGGGCCCTTACACCAGACTTCATGTCTTCTGGTTCTGGACTTCTAGGAGCCCCTCCCCTATATCCAGCTTTTCCAAATACACATTGTTTTGTTCTGGTTCAAACAGTGCAACTGGGGCAGGTTGATATATGGTGTGTGGTATTTTACACTTTACCCATGTTACTATGCCTGCTGGAATGACAATGCCTCTCTTAACTTTAAACGTCCTCACTGTTCATTAAGCTCAGGAGTTTGGACAAAGTTTACAAGCGTTTGAGCTTTCTCATTTGACACAGAGGTGGCTCCAGATAGCAGGGAGACTAGAGTCGGTACAAGGCCCTCAAGTTGCCCCTGAACTAATTCTTCCACTACGTTGAACCCAAGCAGTGGTCTTTTAATTGGCAGATGACTTATTAAGAAGGGAACATTGATAGAGAGATTAGGGTCATTGTTTGCTTGTAAATTAAAAGTGATAATAGCCCATCTATCAAATGGAATGAGATCCCCATTTAAAGCATACACTTCCAACTAAATATTTATCTTTCCAAGCATGATCAATGATACTGACTTGAGCTCCAGTGTCAAGCAGAGCACTTACTGCAAGACCGTTGAGGTTACACTGAGTCAAAGCCTTCCTTCCTATTAGGTTGACAATAGCCTCATTCTTTGTCCTAGGGGCAGAGAATGGAAGTTTGATAATGTTCTTTCTTGTCATTGGAAGTTTTGAATGTCGTACAATGAAATGTTTTTGTGTTTTTGCTTTTCACAGGACCAGATTCAACCTCTAGACTTTCATCATTTGAACTTTGGGACAAGGAGGGCTTGGTCACTGGTTGTCCCGTTGCAGTGACCGTTTCCTGTTTCCCTGCAGGTTGTGTCTCTGGAGGCATCCTCTAGCCAGGTGCCCCTCTTTACCACACTGAAAGCAGTGAGTACAGTTTTGAAGACCAGTTTCAACACACTTTAAGCAACCACAGTGTTTTGTCCCTTTCTATAGAGGTGGCCGGCTCACGCCATGCTGGCAGGTATACCCAAGCTGTGCTTTTTGCGATGAATTTCTCATGGAATCTACCATACTGGTAAGTGCATCAATTCGAGCTGTTAGTTGTTTGATTGGATCATTTTTGTTTTCTTGCTTCTTTCACATCTCCCACAGGTTAACTTTTAAGCTGGGTACAACTTGCAATGTTTGGCTTAGTAAGAGTTACAGAACCCAGCCATTGAACCCTCTCATTCTCATCGCTGGTGATTTTTGTTACATTTCTCAGTATTTCCTGATCTGTGATGTTGTGGTTGGAGAGTAGGAGTTTTAACTCACTACAAATGTCTTTATATTTGTGTCCTAGGCCCTGGTAAACGGTGTGAAGGAAAACATCCTGAATAATTGCCGAGCTGCATCTCACTTCAGTGTCAGCCTGTTTTGCAGCAAAGATGATTTTCTGTTTGAGACCTATTACTCGATACAGGAACTGCTGAGACTTCTTATTCTCATTTTGTTTAGCACACATTAATTCCTGGAATAACTCTGTGCTATTTTTGTCTCCTAGATGTGACCTAAGAAACCCTTTGAGTTCCTCAACTGTGACGTCTTCCTTATTCATCAACATGTCCTTGAAACTGCCTGCTTTTATTATCCGTAGAGTCCCCCTGACTAATTCATTATCACTAAAATTTTCTTTGATTCCATCTTCAATTTGCCTGCATACACTAGTGTATGTGATGTCAGATGTGTAGTTGCCAATTTGTCCTTCTTGTATTTTAAACTCGTGATGATGGAGATAGGAGAGGTCCTTTAGGGAGACTACTTCTCTGATGGCAACTGCATGGAACATTCAAGATGGTTGCTAACTTTGTGTTATTATGGTTGTGCATTTGTTGTGATACTGTTGTCAATTGTTGTGTCAATGTGGGGTTTTGTAAGGATGATGCAAGATGATGGGTTACATTCTGTTTAGTGTCTGGGTTTACATTTACTACACTAACCCCTTTGTCAGCTATAGCTGCAGATGATGTTGCATGAACAGTGTCTGTAGTAAAGATATGATCAGTAGTAATGGATGTATGTGCTGTGCTTGAAGTTTGTACACCAACATTACTCTCATTATGTTGATGAACAGGTGCAGCCATAGTACGAACATGTTCAACAGAGTCAACAATGTCTCCCAAATTCAACAGTTTAGCCATACCTCTGTCCTCTGATTCCAATAAGTCTGTACTATACATGAAGGCATTAATGTATTCAAAACAGCCCTCTTGGTCTCCAGCATCTAGTTCTAAAATGTCCCTGTCCGGTACTGGACATATGCTCTGGGCTAGCTGAAACAGTTCATCAGCGGAAAAGGCGAGAAGTTTCTTTCTGATGTCCCACGCCAGACTCTTCCATACTTTATCAGACATAACAACCCTTTTCATGATCCCTCACGTCACTGTCACCAGCCAGTCAGGCCACTCCTTTTACAAACAATTTTTCTTGAATACAGCCACTGCATTCATACTTTGTTGGTCCTGAAGATCATAATTTTGCGAACCGGCGTTCTGAAACCAAGCGCTGATCTCGGACAAGCCCCCAAGAATCTATTATAGACCCCATTCAGGAGGCCAGTAAGCAGATTAAATGTTACCTGTTAAAACAGGAAATAAGGAGAATGGGTGTGTACTTCACAGAATCCTCAATGGTTATGAGGTAAAACAAAAACAGTCTCTTTGCTCCACCCATGATCTCCCGCAATCCTTCAGGATCATAAGTCCATGTCAAAATAAGAGTCCGATGCTCTCACAACAGAGAGAGGCATTCTCATAGTAAATTATTACAAAATAGGAGTCCTATGCTCTCACAACAGAGAGTTGCATTTTCATAGAAAATTATTACAATCACCATATAAAACAAATACAATAAAACAAACATCTTTCAATATGAAACATGAAAATTTCATAAAACAATATACAATTGTGCACATATATTTTATGTGTCACATGTAGGTACTCACATCATTATACAGCACAATTTACTCATCAGTATACATATACTCACATCATTATACAGCGCAGCATGCTCATTAGTGTATAGATACATCATTATACAGCACAATATACTCATCAGTGTATAGGTACTCACATCATTGTACAGCACAATATACTCATTAGTATACATATACTCACATCATTATATATGAAACATGAAAATTGCATAAAACAATATACAATTGTGCACATATATTTTATTTGTCACATATTCTCTCATATAACTCACATCACTATACAGCACAATGTACTCATCAGTATACATATACTCACATCATTATACAGCGCAGCATGCTCATTAGTGTATAGATACTCACATCATTATACAGCACAGCATACTCATCAGTGTATAGATACTTGCATCATTATACAGCACAATATACTCATCAGTGTATAGGTACTCACATCATTGTACAGCACAATATACTCATCAGTATACATATACTCACATCATTATACAGCACAGCATACTCATCAGTGTATAGATACTCATATCATTATACAGCACAACATACTCATCAGTGTATAGATACTGTAAGGTATGTAGCTTGGTTACTTAGTTTTGTATGTGGATACTCAGCTGCAGAAGGAAAGTAACTTATTTTTCTCTTTCAACAATGTATAAGATAGATTGTATCACACCTTACCTAGATGCTACAATGTTAGTAATAGCACCTTGCGGTTTGTATGTGAATTACTGAGAAATGGTTGTATAAGGTGACAGTGTCAACTAGCTGTGAGTAACACTGAAATGTAGGCAAGCAGGATGTGACTGTTTAGCTGAAGAATTAGTTCAGTGAGAGTTTTGCTAGTGAAAGCTGAAGTAAGGTGCGGGTAAACCGAGACCGTCTGCCTGTTATGTCACAGGGGGCGTGGCTTAGTTCCGCCGTTTGGTTCAGTCTGCTTTCGGCTGTTTGCAATACCCTCGGTAACAACTGCTTGGATAGTGCACTACGGTTGTAGTGTATGTCTTGCCCTTAAGCTAGATAAGTTGTAACAAAGCTTGTTCTTAGTAAAGTGGGGCTAAGCACTTGCTGCTTGATATGCGGTTGGTAAACAAAGAGCTGGTTGTAACGGATCTCGTCTGTAGCAACAAAAGGAAAATAAATGATAAGTCCTTTTAGGTTCTTTACACTGCAGTTGATATTCAGGATAATGATACTCCCAGACACACAGGATTAGATTCAGAAATAGACTTGTAGTTCGCTTCAAAGGTTATTCACAAGAGGAGCTTAGTTCAGCTACAAACAGGAACTGTTAATAAAATACTAAGCACCTGTTTGCAGGTGTGTGGAGGATTTATAGACTATGTGGGAGGAGTAAAGGCAAAGGATAGGATCCTAACAGATACATCATTATACAGCACAGCATACTCATCAGTATATAGATACTCACATCATTATACAGCACAGCATACTCATCATTGTATAGATATTCACATCATTATACAGCACAGCATACTCATCAGTATATAGATACTCACATCATTATACAGCACAACATACTCATCAGTGTATAGATACTCACATCATTATACAGCACAGCATACTCCTCAGTGTATAGATACTCACATCATTATACAGCACAGAATACTCCTCAGTGTATAGATACTCACATCAGTATACAGCACAGCATACTCATCAGTGTATAGATACTCACATCATTATACAGCACAGCATACTCCTCAGTGTATAGATACTCACATCATTATACAGCACAGCATACTCATCAGTATATAGATACTCACATCATTATACAGCACAGCATACTCATCAGTGTATAGATACTCACATCATTATACAGCACAGCATACTCATCAGTATATAGATACTCACATCATTATACAGCACAGCATACTCATCAGTATATAGATACTCACATCATTATACAGCACAGCATACTCATCAGTATATAGTATATAGATAGATATAGATCAGTATATAGATAGATGTTTTTATGCTTGTGAAGAATGCCACTGTTCTATATAGCAATGGTAAGTCTGCTTTTCAACCAGTGAGCAATCAATCCTTAAAGGGACAGTCTACTCCAAAATTGTTTTTGTTTAAAAAGAAAGATGATCCTTTTATTACCCACTCCCTAGTTGTGCATAACCAACATGGTTATTTATACTTTTAACCTCTGTGATTACCTTATATCTAAGCCTCTTTTGACAACCCCCTGATCACATGGATATTTATTTATTAATTATCTATTGACTTGCATTAAAGACAATTAGTGAAGTGCTATCCACAATTCCATGGGAGTGAGCAAAATGTTATCTATATGGCCCACATGGATAAGCAGTGTCTTGTTGTGAAAAGCTAATAAAAAAGCATGTGATAAGAGGCTGTCTGTAGTGGCTTAGAAACAGGCAGAAATTAAGAGGTTTAAATGTTATAAAGTATATTAATATAACAATGTTGGTTGTGCAGAGCTAGGTAATGTGTACTAAAGGCGTTATCTATCTTTTTAAACAATAACAATTTTTGTGTTGACTGTCCTTTAACCCCTTAATGACCAAGGACGTACGCCACACGTCCTCAAAAAAAAGACAGTTAATGACCGAGGACGTGTGGCGTACGTCCTTGGTCTGGAAAGCAGCTGGAAGCGATCCTGCTCGCTTCCAGCTGCTTTCCGGTTATTGCAGTGATGCCTCGAAATGGAGGCATCCTGCAATAACCCCCCATGGCCATCCGATGCAGAGAGAGCCACTCTGTGGCCCTCTCTGCACCGGACATCGGTGGCCGGTATCGTTGGTGGGTGGGAGCAAGCCTGAGAGGCGGGTGGGCGGCCATCGATGTGCCGAGTAGAGGGAAGGGGGGCGGGATCGGGGGCGGGTCAGTCGGGAGCACGCGCGTGCACGGGGGCGGCGGGCGGCGCGTGCACGGGGCGGGAGCGGGAGGGAACCGCTACACTGCAGAAAAATTAAGCTCTAAAAAGCAACAAAAATAAAAGTTTTGAAAATTTTAAAGTAACAGCTAAGGGATCTGGAAGGGGTGGGGGGTTGGTCTTGGGGATTGGGGAAGCTACACTACAGAAAAGGGATTTTTTTTTTTTAAAAAAGGCAAATTTTTTACTAAACTGGGTACTGGCAGACAGCTGCCAGTACCCAAGATGGCGCCCATTAAGGCAGAGGGGGAGGGTTAGAGAGCTGTTTAGTGGGGGATCAGTGAGGTTGGGGGCTAAGGGGGGATCCTACACAGCAGCATATGTAAATATGCTAAAAAAACACACACAAAAAAGCCCAAATATAGCTTTTATTTTAGTACTGGCAGAGTTTCTGCCAGTACTTAAGATGACGGGGACAATTGTGGGGTGGGGGAGGGAAGTGAGCTCTTTGGGAGGGATCAGGGGGTCTCATGTTTCAGGTGGGAGGCTGAGCTCTACACTAAAGCTAAAATTAACCTTGCAAGCTCCCTACAAGCTACATAATTAACCCCATTCACTGCTAGCCATAATACACGTGTGAAATGCAGCAGCATTTGGCGGCCTTCTAATTACCAAAAAGCAACGCCAAAGCCATATATGTCTGCTATTTCTGAACAAAGGGGATCCCAGAGAAGCATTTACAACCATTTGTGCCATAATTGTACAAGCTGTTTGTAAATGATTTCAGTGAGAAACCTAAAATTGTGAAAAATGTAACGTTTTTTTTCATTTGATCGCATTTGGCGGTGAAATGGTGGCATGAAATATACCAAAATTGGCCTAGATCAATACTTGGGGTTGTCTACTACACTACACTAAAGCTAAAATTATACCTAAAAGCTCCCTACATGCTCCATAATTAACCCCTTCACTGCTGGGCATAATACACGTGTAGTGCGCAGTGGCATTTAGCAGCCTTCTAATTACTAAAAAGCAACGCCAAAGCCATATATGTCTGCTATTTCTGAACAAAGGGGATCCCAGAGAAGAATTTACAACCAATTAAGCCATAATTGCACAAGCTGTTTGTAAATAATTTCAGTGAGAAACCAAAAGTTTGTGAAAAAATTAGTAAAAAAGTGAACGATTTTTTGTACTTAATCGCATTTGGCGGTGAAATGGTGGCATGAAATATACCAAAATGGGCCTAGATGAATACTTTGGGATGTCTACTAAAAAAAAATATATACATGTCAATGGATATTCAGAGATTCCTGAAAGATATCAGTGTTCTAATGTAACTAGCGCTAATTTTGAAAAATAATGGTTTGGAAATAGCAAAGTGCTACTTGTATTTATGGCCCTATAACTTACAAAAAAAGCAAAGAACATGTAAACATTGGATATTTCTAAACTCAGGACAAAATTTAGAAACTATTTAGCATGGGTGTTTTTTGGTGGTTGTAGATGTGTAACAGATTTTGGGGGTCAAAGTTAGAAAAAGTGTGTTTTTTTCAATTTTTTCCTCATATTTTATAATTTTTTTTATAGTAAATTATAAGATATGATGAAAATAATGGTATCTTTCGAAAGTCCATTTAATGGCGAGAAAAACGGTATATAATATGTGTGGGTACAGTAAATGAGTAAGAGGAAAATTACAGCTAAACACAAACACCGCAGAAATGTAGAAATAGCCTTGGTCCCAAACGGACAGAAAATGGAAAAGTGCTGTGGTCATTAAGGGGTTAAAGGGACAATAAACCCCAAAAATGTTCTTTCATGATTCAAGTAGAGAATACAATTTTAAACAACATTGTACTTCTATTCCAATTTGCTTCATAATTTAGATATCCTTTATTGAAGAAATAGCAATGCACATGGGGGAGCCAATCACATGAGACATCTATGTGCAGCAACCAATCAGCAGCTACTGAGCTTATCTAGATATGCTTTTCAGCAAAGTATGTCAAGAGAATTAAGCAAATTAGATAATAGAAGTAAATTAGAAAGTTGTTTAAAATTGCATACTCTTTCTAAATCACGAAAGAAAAAATTTGGGTTTTATGTCCCTTTAAGGACCAGTAGTACCTAATATGCACCTCATAATAATTTTAATATTAATTAAAAAATGCTAGAAAAGGTGTTTTTTTAATAGTATGATAGAAATTGTAATAGTTTCATGGTTTTTACTTAGAGAAGTTTACATCTCTTTGATTTATGAACTTTTATTCAGTAATTAATGTCTTTTAGACATTGAATTATGTTACACAATAAATAAATATTTGTGTGTATTCTGTTTATTTTGGATCAAATCAGTAAAATACTCCCATAGCATTAAAAAGACTGTGTCTGTACTTTTTTGTATGCTTAGCATATATCACAAATAAAGTGTTTCATGTCAAGGATTTGTATGCAAACTCATTATTCTAAATAATATTGCACTAAGGAAGAGAGTCAAAATAGTCCCTTCCTGTCAATGTTTCTTCCAGCCTAGCCAAGCTTCCTTGACTACCTAACCCACCTACTGAACACCAGTGACCTTGGGACCGATATATCAAGTGTCGGGAGGACATGATCCGCTGTAGCGATCATGTCCGCCCGACATCGCTAAAGGCCGACAAGCATTTATAGTGAAAAGCTAGTGCAATGCCTCCCCCTGCAGATTCAGGGGCTGTCAATCATACCGATTGTATCTGATCGGGATGATTGCTGTCTGCAGCCTCATAGGTGGCGCATGAGTTAAGGAGTAGCTTAAAGGGACATGAAACCCACATTTTTTCTTTCATGATTTAGAAAGAGAATGCAATTCTAAACATCTTTCTAATTTACTTCTATTATCTAATTTGTTTTATTCTCTTGATATTCTTTGCTGAAAAGCATATCTAGATATGCTCAGTAGCTGCTGATTGGTTGCTGCACATAGAAGCCTCAGGTGATTGGCTCACCCATGTGCAGTGCTTTTTCTTCAAATAAGGATATCTTAAAAATGAAGCAAAATAAATAATAGAAGTAAATTGTAATGTTGTTTAAATGTGTATGTTCTATCTGAATCATGAAAGAAAGATTTTGGGTTTAGTGGCCCTTTAACTTATGTTTCCGGGGAGCTTGGCATCTGCCCGGAAACTGCTGCATTCGCAGCTTGATAATTCGGCCCCCTTGTCTCTAACCATACTGGTTCCACTCAACACTATGGTCTGATTCAGCAATAAGGATTAGCCTGCCTCTTACATGCTATTAGTGGCTTATGCCCCACAATCCTGTATGTCATGGAAGAACCATGGCAGAAGATACTTGCTACAAAATGCATCAGTACTATTCTCTCTCTCTCTGGCATACCCTCTATAGATTTTGCATACTCTATAGGCAATACCTCATACTTAGTGACTTTCTGCATACAATTAAAAGGGATTTTAAACCCCCCAAAAAAATAATTAAAAAAAAGGTTCTAATTTGCTTCGATTATCAAATCAGCTTTGCTCATATGATATTCTTTGTTGAAGAGATAACTAGGTCATCTAGTGCTCTTGCAAAACTGCTGTTATAGGGGCCCATTTATCAAAGGGCTTGCGGACCTGATCCGACACTGCGGATCAGGTCCGCAAGACCTCGCTAAATGCGGAGAGCAATACGCTCTCCACATTTAACATTGCACCAGCAGCTCACAAGAACTGCTGGTGCAACGCCGCCCCCTGCTGACTCGCGGCCAATCGGCCGCCAGCAGGGAGCTGTCAATCAACCCGATCGTATTCGATCGGGTTGATTTCCGGCGGTTCCTGTCCGCCTGCTCAGAGCAGGCGGACAGGGTTATGAAGCAGCGGTCTTTAGACCGCTGCTTCATAACTTGTGTTTCTGGCGAGTCTGAAGACTCGCCAGAAACACGGCCCTTCAAGCTCCATACGGAGCTTGATAAATGGGCCTGATATAGTGATCCAGACTCGTGCATACTCCTGAGTTCAACTCCCTGCTTTTCAACAAGAGATACCAAGAGAACAAAAAAAATGTGATACTCGAAGTAGGGAGTTGTTTAAAATGACATGCTCTATCTGAATCATTAAAGAAAAAGTAATTGTGCTTTATGTCCCTTTAACTTCAACTCAATTTATGCTTTTTATATATTTTATTAAAATACTATATTACTGAGTGTTTTTATGTGCTATTTATTACTAACTTTCTTCCAGACTATAGACTATTTTTTATTAGTATTAAACTATGTTAAGATTTGCTATCAAACAATGCTATAGTAAAATGAATGAATATCTAAAACAAATAATATTATGATGGATAGAGGTGATCATTTTGCGTGTATTCAGTAGAACGTGGGCAATAATTGCTTCTTTTACAACAAATGCTCACTTCTGAAAATAAAATAACTGAAAAATAGAAAATCAATGAGGCTAATAATGAAAATTATAATGGTGTGAATGTGTCATTAAACTATGCTGGCTCATCTTTACCAGAGAAGAAATCCTTAGTTCAACTCGTTGTATCAATTTTAATATTGTGTACAAAAAGTATTACTGGAAGACTGACTGTCTATTACATACGTCTGATGTTATTCTGATTAGGCTAACTATTCAGACAATATATATGTAATTTATAAGTTTTCCTTTTGATCGATTGACAATGGATGTTCGATGGTAGAGATAGTTAATTGGGAATCTTTACTGATTATATTCACAATACGTTTTTTTCGATAAACTCGAAAAAGTTTGTGATAAAAAAATAAAATGTATTATTGGGATAGTATTAGTATAAAGGCAAACAATGCATGTATATATCATCTGTCTTGTAACGTAAGTAAAAGGGGATTTTCTGGGGATTTTGATTTAGAGCATTTTATTTTATTCTACTCCCCTATAAAATGTACAACATTTGTTTTAAATCAGATAAATCTATCATAATACCCCTATTTTCAAAAAGGTCATAGAATAACAGTAGCACCCCTTTGCACGTATGTCCAATTAAAGGACCTTTAAATACAGTAGAATTGCATAATAAAACAAATGTATAATATAAAAAGACAATGCAAAAGCACTTACTCTGGATTGGATAACTAGTAGATTTTTTTCTGCCAAATTTCAAAGTTTGTTCTATTTTATTCCCTCTGCATATGCGACTGAATTCTTGCACATGCTCAGTAGGAGCTTGGGCCTCAGACAGTGAGACCCATTTATCAAGCTCCGAATGGAGCTTGAAGGCCCGTGTTTTTAGCGAGCCTGCTCCATAACCGCTGCTCCATAACCCTGTCCGCCTGCTCTGAGCTCGAGTACGATCAGGTTGATTGACACCTCCCTGCTGGCGGCCCATAGGCCGCGAGTCTGCAGGGGGTGGCGTTGTACCAGCAGCTCTTGTGAGTAGCTGGTGCAATGCTGAATAAGGAGAGCGTATTGCTCTCCGCATTCAGCGAGGTCTTGCGGATCTGATCCACACTGTCGGATCAGGTCTGCAAGACCTTTGATAAATAAGCCCCAGTGTGTATATAAAAAGACATAAAAAGCACATTTTGATAATGGAAGTGAATTGGAAAGTTGTTTAAAATTGCATTTTTATCTGAATCATAATAGTTAATTTTTTACTTAAGTGCTCCTTTAATAGTTAAAATATTTATAAATAAAAAAAATCAAAAGCACAAAAAATAAAGTGTCAAATGTTAAGCTCAACCTCATTCCCATTTTCATTTAACATTCAGCAATGTTATAGTTTTTAAAAATTAATTTGCGCCTCAGAATATGTTCCTTATCAACTTTAACCTTGGGAGCTGGTTTTCAAACCTGTCCTTAGGCATCCCCAAGAGGTCAGATTTTCAGGATTACCCATGGTGAGAGCAGATAAAATAATCATGTTTACTAATCAGATGATTATTTCACTTGTGCTCCAGTTCAGGCATCCTCAAAATCTGGTCTGTTAAGGAGGTCTGAGGACAGGTTAGAAAATCAGTGACTTGGGGGGGCGGAGCCAGCAGCAGAGCAGGCAAGATGTGTTCATCCGGAGCTCCTGAGCCCAAAACCTTTTATTGGGAATTAATTGCTATATTCAAGCTTCAATTAAGCTCCAATATGCCTGTGATCTCAAATCATCCTTTGATTGGCAATGATTTATGACGGTGCTTTGGGGATCACGTCTATAACCTACATCCTGACTCTGCATAGCAAATGTATATGCCAATTTAGAAACTGAACTTGTCTTATTATGACTGAATGGTTGCCTAAGCCTACACTAGATGCGTGTCTACTACAGAAATAACAAGGCTTAATTTAAGGAGTCTACATGGAAATTTGATTTGCTACGCGACGTGGAAGTCGCCATTTTTCTAAAATAGGCCTCCTCAATGTAATCTAGCCTACTTGGTCTCTAGCATGGTACGTGACTTGTGAAGAGACAGCCACCACACGCAGTCCTCCCTGGGAAACTGGGGTACAAAGCAGCAATACATTACCGATGTTAGAGAACCTACGCTGATACGTTCCCCATCTATCTGTACAGAGGTGATTACATCACGCACCAGCATAATGGAGCATAAAGAATGTAAGCTTATGGAAGCGATTGGCGATATACTTATGGCACACTTCTTAAAACTTGAAAGAGAATTGGCAGCAGCTTGGGGAACTAGCTATAGTGCGGCACAACAGCAAGATGAAACTGCAAATAGCAAGTCCGCAACTACTTTGGAAAATGTCATGGAGATGGTAACCTCTCCTACTAAGCAAGGCGCGGATGTAACGAGCAACTATTTAGAGGAGAGGGAGACTGCGAAGGCTCAGTCTGTGTATCAAGGAAACCTGGACACTACAGCCCCTCTCACACTTCTCCAACTCCTAGATGGCCCACAGCCAACTTGCAGGGAACAATTTAGCCTTTCCACTCAGCCAAACTATAGAATCCTGTATCCTGCCTCAAAGCCAGTTACTTTAATCACAAAGAGCTTTGGATCCCAATCGGAGCAGAAAGTCAGCAAGAGGAAACCTATCAACAGTAAAAAGCAGGCTTTGATCTTTACCTACCCTCAGATTGACTTGCAGACATGTGCCATAGATCTTAACTCGCTGGACAGACAAAAGGGGACACAAGTTAATGGTATATACACTCCAGGGTTGATAGGACTTTTTTCTACACCGGACTGCCTTACTCAGTACAACCCTATAGCTGCAGCCCAAAATCTCAACACAATAGCCCAGAGATTTCTTATTATGCACGTAGCTGTTGGCAGGTGGATGACAAGCTTGACCTATTATGAAGCAGGATAATTTTAAAACTAGTAGGTTCTGTGCCCTGAGACATTGTGTAATATATATTGGACACTCACATTTCATCTTGCTGTCCTCTATACGCAATTGCCCATGTTTCTGAGTTTGATCTTGATAGAATTGATTCTAAAAGTTAATAACGTCCCTGTTTTCCCTTGTGTGTTTGAAAGTTGTTTTATTTTTTTTATTTTTTCTTCTTTCCAAGAAGTGTTATATGATATAGATAATGTACCATATGAGGGTATGTATATTATAATAGTGTGTCTTTCAGCAAAAGTACAGATTATTCTTCTTTCCCAACTCCTACTGATCTTATTTTATAGCACAGCTTACCTAGAATATATGAGGAACAGACAGAACACACCTTATTATTTACTTCCTATATATTGCCATAGCTTCAATTTTATTTGCTTCCCATGTATCTTGCTATCCATTTTTACTCTATTGCCATATTGCTGCTTATAGGGGGTATCAGAATAGTCAGCTTTAATTTATATTGAGTAGGTGCTGCTGTTGGTCCAAGTCATAGACATGGTTTATACACCAGCGGGCCATGTTAAAGGGTGCTTTTGAGAGTAATAATTGCTTGATATATATAAGCTCTGTGGGCACTACGTAGATATGGTCCTGGATCAGTATGATATTAAGTGCCAAGTGTCAGGATAGTGATTAATTCCATCTGTGTAGCTTTTTATAATTCAGCATAGCCATTACCCTATTGTATAACAATTAGCTACTGTACTGTATAGCAATTGGCTTTTACCAACTGGCCCTGTGTGACTGCGCTGCCGGCGGCCGAGGCGGTGCTCCATACACGGTAGGCTCAATTGCACTGTAATATGAAAGGTAGGCCTTAAGGGGCACAATGCATTAGTTGTACTGGACCACCTATGTGTATATTTGTACGTATGCATCCGGATGAAAACTGGCACTAAAAAGTGCTCCTTAGACCTAATGATGATGGGACATGTTGTGTAGCCTCACTCCAAAATGCCTGATACATTTCCAAAGCAGGCTGGACCTGCTGGAGTTCTTATATCTCTTTCTCTAGGATATCCCCTGTGAATCATATAAACCATTTCAAATGATAGAATTTGGCCCTTGGCATCCACTAAAATAGGTGCAGCTACAGCCCAGAATATTAGCAGCTGACTATTCTGTATCACAACCGGCAGCCCATATTTTCACGAGTTTTCCCATGTACACTACTGCACTTGAATTACCACCTCCCCCCCCTTCTTTACATAATGTGCCTCCTAATTTAGGAGGATGAACTAAGCAGTTTCTCTAACTTATACCGCACCCAAACTATTCCTTTTACAAGTACGCCCTGCTTCATAACTGACTTCCATGTTTATTCTCTCCTCCTAGTATAACAGGTTAGCTTGATTGTATAACATTTATTTTTATATATACTTAACAGATTTTACCATAGGCTTTGAATATATTGCTACATACTTTTTACCTAGCTTGTACCAAATATTCTAAATTTACCTTACTGTTCAAATATTTTACCTTTTGTTATTCCTTGAAATTATTCCTTTGCAAGCCTTATTAAAATATATCCTAATTATAGTTTTTAAAAAAAAAAAGAAAAAAAGAGGTTCTCCATTAGGAGTCCATGAGTGGCCCTGTTCCATCACTGCTCACCTGCTTTATATTATATTGCAGCATCTTTGCGGTCTAAAAGTGGTCGCTTTTTTCTTATAGTGGGTGTACCGTTTGAACAGAGTTTATTGTTTATATTTAATGGATAATTTGACATTTAACTGTACTATGTACCTATACAATCTTTTTTTTTTTCTTTTTTGGCAGCTTTCTCTGTAACAATTCATTCTCCTTTTTATTATGTATTACAATTACTAATTGTTTGTTTGGAAAAGAACCATAATAAAAATTTATTAAAAAAAAAAAATAAAAGAAAGAAAACCAGTGACTTAGGGTGACTAGATCTAAGAGAAGAAAAGGGGGACACTTTTTCGACAACGCACAACATACTCAAAATTAAAAGATTAGACTAGGTTTTGGTTGTAGCATTTCAAACCATTTATTTTAAGTTGAGTAATGAATAACTTATTAATGAACTTAACATGCAACTTCAGATAACAGGATAACAGGATAACAATATATACCAGGCATAATCAATTGTAATTCCCATTTGTTGTAGGCAGCAGCCTCTATCTATTTTTGGTCCTCATATATTTTCAAATGTGTTTTTTCCACCTCTCTCACACCCTATCACAATTGGTAATATAAATACAATGCTCATGACAGATATAACTTCACAAAATGCTACATTATTAATTTAACCATAAACTCTCTTTCTGCTGTTCAGCCCTGTCGCTGACTTTTACCACTAATGGTAAACTATTCTCTGATGTTCAGTTGCTCTCTCACTGCAGATCATGGGCTAGTTTACATATACGGCCCAAGCTTCAGTGCAAGTGCTGAAACCCGCGCCGCCCGTAATTTCACCTTGCACGTCGGGGTATCCAATAAACCCTGCTGGCAGTTCATAAAGTGCCGTAAGTTGGATAAATTAGCGATGTCCAGAAATGAACGTAAAACAAATTTCTGGAGTGAGCAGTGACTTACGGCACTTTAGAAACTGCCAGCGCCTAAAAAAATAAAAGAACATTTCAAATCTCTCGTAAAAGTCTAACACACTCCTAAAAATAAACCCAACACATAAAAACCCCTATATCCACCATCAAACCAACATTGTAACTAATAATAAATGTATTAACCCCTAAACTGACAACCCCCACCAACGCAATAAGCCTAATTAAACTATTAACCCCTAATACGCCATTCACATACATCACGCGATCTACCTAATAAAAGTATTAACCCCAAAAATTAGGCTTATTGCGTTGTGGGGGTTGCCAACCCTAACATCTCAAACTACAACCCCTAATCCGCCATTCACCCACAACGCAATAAACCTAATAAACCTATTAACCCCTAAACTGCCAAACCCACACAACGCAATAATGCTAATAAATCTATTAACCCCTAAACTGCCAAACAACACAACGCAAATAACTAATCACTGACGGCTAGATTTAGAGTTCTGCGGCCAAAGGGGTGCGTTAGCTACACGTGCTTTTTTTGCCCCGCACCTTTTAAATACCGCTGGTATTTAGAGTTCACAGAATGGTTGCGTTAGGCTCCAAAAAAGGGAGCATAGAGCATATTTACCGCCACTGCAACTCTAAATACCAGCGTTGCTTACGGACGCTTCAAAAACGTGCTCGTGCACGATTCCCCCATAGAAAACAATGGGGCAGTTTGAGCTGAAAAAAACCAAACACCTGCAAAAAAGCAGCGTTCAGCTCCTAACGCAGCCCCATTGTTTACTATGGGGAAACACTTCCTATGTCTGCACCTAACACCCTAACATGTACCCCAAGTCTAAACACCCCTAACCTTACACTTATTAACGCCTAATCTGCCACCCCTGCTATCACTGACCCCTGCATATTATTATTAACCCCTAATCTGCTGCTCCGTACACCGCCGCAACCTACATTATACCTATGTACCCCTAATCTGCTGCCCCTAACACCGCTGACCCCTATATTATATTTATTAACCCCTAATCTGCCACCCCCACTATCGCTGACCCCTGCATATTATTATTAACCCCTAATCTGCCTCTCCGTACACCGCTGCAACCTACATTATACCTATGTACACCTAATCTGCTGCCCCTAACACCACCGACCCCTATATTATATTTATTAACCCCTAATCTGCCGCCCCCAACGTCGCCTCCACCTACCTACACTTATTAACCCCTAATATGCCGACCGGAGCTCGCCGCTACTCTAATAAATGTATTAACCCCTAAAGCTAAGTCTAACCCTAACACTAAACCCCCCTAAATTAAATATAATTTAAATCTAACTAAATAAATTAACTCTTATTAAATAAATTAATCCTATTTAAAGCTAAATACTTACCTATAAAATAAACCCTAATATAGCTACAATATAAATTATAATTATATTGTAGCTATTTTATGATTAATATTTATTTTACAGGCAACTTTGTATTTATTTTAACCAGGTGCAATAGCTATTAAATAGTTAATAACTATTTAGTAGTTACCTAGTTAAAATAATTACAAAATTACCTGTAAAATAAATCCTAACCTAAGTTACAATTAAACCTAACACTACACTATCAATAAATAAATTAAATAAAATACCTACAATTATCTACAATTAAACCTAACACTACACTATCAATAAATTAATTAAATACAATACCTACAAATAAATACAATGAAATAAACTAAATAAAGTACAAAAAATAAAAAAGAACTAAGTTACAAAAAATAAAAAAATATTTACAAACATTAGAAAAATATTACAACAATTTTAAATTACACCTACTCTAAGCCCCCTAATAAAATAACAAAGACCCCCAAAATAAAAAATGCCCTACCCTATTCTAAAATTAAAATAGAAAAGCTCTTTTACCTTACCAGCCCTGAAAAGGGCCCTTTGCGGGGCATACCCCAAATAATTCAGCTCTTTTGCCTGTAAAAAAAAGCATACAATACCCCCCCCAACATTACAACCCACAACCCACATACCCCTAATCTAACCCAAACCCCCCTTAAATAAACCTAACGCTAAGCCCATGAAGATCTCCCTACCTTGTCTTCACTACATCGGGTCCAGATCTGTCCAGAAGAGCCTCTGAAATCTTCATCCAAGCCCAAGCTGGGGCTGAAGAGTGACGTCCATCCTCCGGCTGAAGTCTTGATCCAACCGGCAAATGAAGAAATCCATCTTTGGGAAGAAATCTTCATCCTATCCGGGCAGAATAGGAGATCCGGACCGGCAAACATCTTCATCCAAGCCGCATCTTCTATGTTGTTCCATCCGATGACGAGCGGCTGATCTTGAAGACCTCCGGCTCGGATCCATCCTCTTCGTTCGACGTCCAACTAAAGAATGAAGGTTCCTTTAAGGGATGTCATCCAAGATGGCGTCCCTCGAATTCAGATTGGCTGATAGGATTCTATCAGCCAATCGGAATTAAGGTAGGAAAATTCTGATTGGCTGATGGAATCAGCCAATCAGATTCAAGTTCAAGGATTGAACTTGATTCTGATTGGCTGATTCCATCAGCCAATCAGAATTTTCCACCCTTAATTCCGATTGGCTGATATAATCCTATCAGCCAATCGGAATTCGAGGGACGCCATCTTGGATGTCTTGCTACTGGGGTATCAGAATCTGCATCCTCTAATGACCTCAAATGTTGTAAAAATCTATCCTTTAGTGAACGTTTAGTTTTCCCTGTATACTGTTTTCCACACAGTTGGCAAGTTAATAAGTACACTATGTGTGTAGTAGAGCAGTTGATATAGTATTTTATATTATGCTCTTGGTCTGTAGTGTTGGTCTTAAATTTTGGTCCTTCCAAGAAGTGATTACATGTCTTACAAATTGGGCGTCTGCATTTATAAAATCCAATTTTTTTAGGTAATCATGTCTGTTTATAACCAGATGGCAGATCAGAGGGAGATAGTGTATTCCCCAAAGTTTTTCCTCTTCTGGTGATATAGTCACATCCTTCATGTAGTATTTGCTTTGTTGTTGGATCTGTGTCTAATATATGTAATGAATCTTTAAAAATATTACATATCTTGTAATAATCATTACTGTATGTTGTTATGAACTTAGGTTTATTCATTTGTTTAGACTTTCTGGTAGGATGTTTGTATTTGAGTAAGTTATCTCTAGGTATTAAATCAACCTCATGTTTTATCTTCTTGAGAAGATCTGTCTTATAACCATGTTCTATCAATCGTGTAGTGGTTATTTGTGCCTGATTTTGATACATTTCTTCAGTAGAGCAGTTCATTTTTGCCCTAATATATTCCCCTTTGGGGATTCCATTAATTACGTGTCTGGGATGACATGAATTATATTCTAATGTGGTATTCCCTGATGTAGTTTTCCTATACAATGTAGTATTTATCTCTCCAGTAACACAGTCACTTGTAATCTCTAGATCTAAAAATTTAACATTATGAGAATTAACTTCTCCTGTAAATGAGATACCACAATCATTATGATTAAGAAAGTTAAAAAACTGTTTAGCCTCATCATCACTGCCATCAAAGATGAAAAACAAATCGTCTATATAAACGATAATACTGAATAATCATGCCCTTGAAGGGATTCCCATCTGCAAAGACATGGGACAGCTCCCAACACACCATAAAAAGATTGGCATAGGAAGGGGCAAATTTTGCCCCCATAGCTCTCCCACGTCTCTGCAGATAGAAATCCCTCCCGAACATGAAAAAATTGTGCGTCAAAAGATATTAAATGGCCAAAAGGAGAAAATGTTTCACAATAGGCTCAAATTTCCCAAAAAGGTCAAACATAAATTCCATAGCCACCATTCCTTTAGTATGTGCAATGGAGGTGTACAAAGAAGACACATCCACTACACAAAATCTATATGTGTCTTTCCATTTCATCTGTTTTAACTTTTTTAATAAGTCACTAGTATCCTGAATGTAGCTTGGTATCTGTTTGACAAGAGGCTGCAGATATGTGTCTATTAATTCTGAGAGTGGTTCATTGAGGGAATCAATTCCCGCAATAATGGAACGCCCTGGAGAACAGTCAATACTCTTATGTATTTTGGGAAACGTGAAATATTGATGTAACTGGATATTGGGGAATCAATTTTTCACTTATTTCTCTGTCAGTAATGTTGTTGTATTTCACCACTTGTACTATTTTGACCAAGTCCTTCCTGTAAGAAGGAGTGGGATTTTCCTTTAATTTAATGTACACTTCATTGTCAGACAGTTGTCTTTCTGCCTCTGCTACATAGTCAACAGTGTTAAGTACAACAACTTTTCCGTCTTTGTCAGATGGTCTTATTGTAATGTTAGCATTATTTTCTAGTTGTTTAACTGCTAACCTTTCCTTATTAGTTAAGTTAAATGATATGTAGTGTCTCTTTTTAGTTACTTTCTCAATTAGAGCCCTCAATTTGTCTTCTACAGTTTTTTGGAATACATCTATTGCTTTTGTTCTGGTGTGCACTGGATAGAAATAACTCTTTTTTTTACATTTTTCAAAATTTGGTTTACTCAATTCCTGACTGATAGAAGGATCCATGCTGTTATCTAGTGAAATATGCTGTAAATCCACAACAGTACACCAATCTGACAAAGACATAGCATCTGAGGCAATATCCCCTGAATTAACCGGAGCATTAATGTCTCCATTTTGTGCCGACAAGTCTTTAGTGTCAAAAAAATGCTTGCGCAAAGTGAGCTTACGTACAAACTGATTAACATCAAGAATGGTTTCAAATAAATTAAATTGACTTGTCGGCACAAAACTGAGACCTCTAGATAACAACTTAGATTCAGATTCATTAAGTATATAACCTGACAAGTTAATAACACTGTTATCATTATTCATGCATATTTCAGATCTCTCTGTCCTTGCGATCTCATCAAGTATGATGTCTGTGTCTTGTGTTTCTTCTTGGTGCGGTCCTGGTCCTGCTTGTAACTTCATTCTTTTCTTGCCTTTGCCCTGTGTTCCTCTGTGGGGCTTTTTCTTGTGGGCTTTTTTAGGGACACTTCGTTTTTTGACTGTGTTGTTGTTGCCTCTATCACTTCCTCAAGCTCCAGATCTTGCAGAACTGCTGGAATATCTGTATCATTGTCTGATGAATCCACTTCGTACTCTATATCAGAGAAAGTCACTGTTTTACCAGATTTTCTGTTTGATCCTTGTTTTTTATTTTTATTGTAACTTCTGACTTTATAAGTAGAATTGTCATGTGTCCATTTGTATACCTGATTGGCCTCATAATCTCTTCTGTCTCTTACCATCTTACGAGACTTAAATAGCCACAGTTCCTGTTTAAATGTGTTCATATTTGTTATAAATTGCATATCATAGCTGTTAAATTTGTCATCATCTTGAATTGCTTTTAATTTGCCTTGTATCTCTCTCATTTCTTTAAGTAAGTCTGTTCTTTGTCTTTCCTTATATTCTATAAGCAAATTCATAAGCACAAAAGAACACATATCCAGAATTCTGTTCCATTTAGTTATAAAGTCCATGTCATTGACAATAAAAGATGTAAACTTCCTAATACGAAGTCCTCTGGGGATACGTTTATCTTTGAGATACATAGAAAATGATCTGATATCCAACTCCAGTTTTATATCCCTCTTTCTGAGTGCATCAATTTAAAAAAACAGATTGTCAATGGTTAAAATCAAATCATCCAATGTATCATTATCCCCCTCCTTGAAATCACTTAGTACATAGGAACTTTCCTCAATTTCCTCCATTTTGTACACCAATAGAAATACAAAAAACTGTGTGCTACGGTTATGGCAAAAATAGAAAAATGAATGAATAACTCACCTCCTCTTCAGCCGTATCATACCATATCCTTATGTACGCTATTTTCTTCAGTTGGGACAGCTGTATGTGCTCCTGGCGGTATATTTATTTCTCAGTTTTCGGCACAAGTAAGTGAACACTTTGTTTATTCACTACTGTTGCCTCCCGCTGTTCCTCTCAGCTTCCCAACACTTGTCTCGATGTTAGCGTTACATAGATTTGACAGAGAGGGTAAAAGGCAGCTTTCTCTAATAGCAGCAAAAAAACATATGTAAATACAGAGTCTTAGTGAAAACGCCAATATCCTCCTCTCACCTTAGTCTTCAGCGTGTTCCGTTATGACCTTTGACCTTCCCATGCACGGCACTATGGAGAGTGAGAACAAGCGGACGGTGTAGATGCAGCTATTCACAGGTATTAGCTGGATACCAAAATATGAACATAGAAAAACGGGAAGAAAAGCGCAAAAACACCTTCAGACCGCAGTAGAGTAAAAGTTAACACATTTATTAAGCCGTGTTAAAAGCAGAGAAACCGTAGCACGGTAGATAAAAATACAAAATCACGGAGGCGGAGCCAGCGCTCAATGGAGAAAGCTGCACTTCTGTGAGCTCCGGTCTCCCTGAAGGGCAAAAAGCTGTTAAATGCGAGTGCAGCTGGACTTTGGGTACAAATAACACTTTCTGAGTGTACCCGTTCTCACATTATGTACCCGTAAATATGCTGGAAGGGGAATAAACAGCATTGTAGTGCCTGTACAGGACCGGTCTTGTGACGTGCTTCCAAGTCACGCTTGAGGCCCTCAGCTGAACGCCGGACATACCTTGGACCCTCCGGCAGAATATGAGACATGCACCGAGGTGAGATTTTAGTGTCCCCTTAACTTATATAAGATGTAAGGGCGGTCAATCAGTGATTTCCATCCGCCATCTTTGGCCGTAACGCATGGCGCACAACATGAACACTTTACAAGTTATTAGCTGACTATATCACTGATGCAGGAAAAATGCATACATCTAACATGCCTAATATGACTAACACTGGACACGGGAGAACTGTTATAACTTGAAGAGATTTAATGCCTCACCCTGAACTTCTGCTTTAATACGGGCGACTGGCCAGGGCCCTATAAAACCTGAGATAACGTTTATTGAAAGATTTAAACTTGATGCCTATGCTTTATCCTAATACCTAAGGCTGCTTAGACTGCTATTATCAAGTACCCATATACCTCTGTTACTCCAATCAACATGTCCCCTAAAAAAGGAAACAAACCAGAAAAGGCAGTTAAAAAGCAAACTTCAGCCAACCCCTCTGTGAACAATTTTTTAAGCATCTAGACACTTCAGCTAAAAAAGTGTCTGCCTCACACGATGCTAGAACAGATGCATCCTCTGCCTCATCTGGGTCAGAGGGGGAAGGCCCGGAGTCCGCCATCTCAGTGCCTAGGGCACTCTTGAACTCCCTCCCTTCCAAAAAAGATTTCTCCACCTTAATCTGCCAAGTGAAGCAATGCATTAGAGAGGAGATTTCTGAGATCAAAAAAGACCTTTCAGATATGGGCCAGAGGGTGGAGAAGTTAGAAGACAACTCAGACCTCGCTAGCTCAAATATAACGTTTCTCCGTTCAAAAGTTGCAACACAAGATGATCTCCTACTCCAAATGGAGAATAAAATAGACGATTTGGAGAATCGGAGCCGCCGGGGCAACATTAGGGTGAGGGGAATACCTGAAACTATATCGCCTGCAGAGCTGGAAGATTATATTCAAGGCCTCTTTACATATATTATTGGAGTGGAACCAGAAGCCACTATAGCTCTAGACAGATTTCACAGAGCACTACGGGCAAAACCTTTGGGAGACCAACCCCCAAGGGACGTTATTGTCAAAGTCTCTAGCTACCAGATCAAAGAGGAGATAATGAAAAAAGCAAGGCAGAAATTTCCACTCAAGTTCAGATCTGACCCTATCCAACTATATGAAGATCTGACGCCCAGGACCCTGCAGAAGAGAAGGGAGTTTAAACACTTCACTGCAAAACTGAGACAGCGTAATATACCCTATAGGTGGGGCCACCCTTTCAATTTACAAATTCCTTGGAAGGGCAGACGACTTATTTGCAACTCCACGGAAGATATCTTGAAGGTCTGCAAGGACTTGGATATTGTGCCGCCTCCACCACAGGATGGGACAGACGCCTTACCCAAGGAGGCTCGGGGCCTCGCTCCTCCTCTACCTCAGAGGACTGAATGGAAGAAGATCCCAGCAAGGCCTGCTATCATCGAAACTCAGGGTGTTGGACCCCCAATCACACAGGGAAAGTGATCCCTAGGTTTTCCCTTTTTCAATAACTTTTAATGGATGTGTTTATCATGTTGGACGTTGCTTGTACCGGTAATATCCCGGACACATGGGCTCTGCCTTCCCTGGCTCCCCCCAGAATTTTCTGAGGGGGGGGAGCTGGGGCGGGCTGGTCATCTCAGATGGAGCCGGGGTTAGACACTCTTGGCGGTCAACAACGAAGGTACAGGTCTGGGGAGAATTGTATAAGGTAAAACTGTAACTGTTATCAATTTTCTAGACCTTTGGCCAGTTATATATTTACTTAATGATGTTGTTTGTTCTGTTGATCTTTTCTTTTTTCTTTTTTTCTTTTAACATTATTTGTTATGTGCTCTACTCCATATAACTGTCTTTTCGATAACAAGGTGGAGTCGACAGAATTATGTGTCCTACTGTACTAGTTGCATCGCATATATAAAATTTGAGATAGAAAATATGATGCCCACTAGGGGTTTGTGTTCCCCCTTTAAAAAAGAATACTATTTCTTTCATGTAATTAGCAAGAGTCCATGAGCTAGTGAGGTATGGGATATACATTCCTACCAGGAGGGGCAAAGTTTCCCAAACCTCAAAATGCCTATAAATACACCCCTCACCACACCCACAAATCAGTTTTACAAACTTTGCCTCCTATGGAGGTGGTGAAGTAAGTTTGTGCTAGATTCTACATTGATATGTGCTCCGCAGCAGGTTGGAGCCCGGTTTTCCTCTCAGCGTGCAGTGAATGTCAGAGGGATGTGAGGAGAGTATTGCCTGTTTGAATTCAATGATCTCCTTCTACGGGGTCTATTTCATGGGTTCTCTGTTATCGGTCGTAGAGATTCATCTCTTACCTCCCTTTTCAGATCAACGATATACTCTTATATATACCATTACCTCTGCTGATTCTCGTTTCAGTACTGGTTTGGCTTTCTACAACATGTAGATGAGTGTCCTGGGGTAAGTAAGTCTTATTTTCTGTGACACTCTAAAGCTATGGTTGGGCACTTTTTTATAAAGTTCTAAATATATGTATTCAAACATTTATTTGCCTTGACTCAGGATGTTCAACATTTCCTTATTTCAGTCAGTCAGTTTCATATTTGGGATAATGCATTTGAATATATCATTTTTATCTTACCTTAAAATTTGACTTTCCCTGTGGGCTGTTAGGCTCGCAGGGGCTGAAAATGCTTCATTTTATTGCATCATTCTTGGCGCGGACTTTCTTTCTTTTTTTCTATTTCCGGCGTCATACGTGTCGCCGGAAGTTGCGTCATTTTTGACGTTTTTTGCGCCAAAAATTTTGGCGTTCCGGATGTGGCGTCATTTTTGGCGCTAATAGCATTTAGGCGCCAAATATTGTGGGTGTCAAATTTGTCTCCACTTTATTTAAGTCTCATTATTTGTTGCTTCAAGCTTGTTCACTGGCATTTTTTCCCATTCCTGAAACTGTCATTTAAGGAATTTGATCAATTTTGCTTTATATGTTGTTTTTTCTATTACATATTGCAAGATGTCCCACGTTGCAACTGAGTCAGAAGATACTACTGGAAAATCGTTGCCTAGTGCTGGAACTACCAAAGCTAAGTGTATCTGCTGTAAACTTTTGGTAGTTGTTCCTCCAGCTGTTGTTTGTATTACATGTCATGACAAACTTGTTAATGCAGAAAATATTTCCTTTAGTAAAGTACCATTACCTGTTGCAGTTCCATCAACATCTAATGTTCAGAGTGTTCCTGATAACATAAGAGATTTTGTTTCTGAATCCATTAAGAAGGCTATGTCTGTTATTCCTCCTTCTGGTAAACATAAAAAGTCTTTTAAAACTTCTCTTTATACAGATGAATTTTTAAATGAACATCATCATTCTGATTCTAATGATTCTTCTGATACAGAGGATTCTGTCTCAGAGGTTGATGCTGATAAATCGTCATATTTATTTAAAATGGAATTTATCCGTTCTTTACTTAAAGAAGTCCTAATTGCATTAGAAATTGAGGATTCTGGTCCTCTTGATACTAAATCTAAATGTTTAGACAAGGTCTTTAGATCTCCTGTGGTTATTCCAGAAGTTTTTCCTGTTCCTGGTGCTATTTCTGAAGTAATTTCCAGAGAATGGAATAATTTGGGTAATTCATTTACTCCTTCTAAACGTTTTAAGCAATTATATCCTGTACCGTCCGACAGATTAGAGTTTTGGGACAAAATCCCTAAAGTTGATGGGGCTATTTCTACCCTTGCTAAACGTACTACCATTCCTACGGCAGATGGTACTTCCTTTAAGGATCCTTTAGATAGGAAAATTGAATCCTTTCTAAGAAAAGCTTATCTGTGTTCAGGTAATCTTCTTAGACCTGCTATATCATTGGCTGATGTTGCTGCAGCTTCAACTTTTTGGTTGGAAACTTTAGCGCAACAAGTAACAGATCATGATTCTCATAATATTATTATTATTCTTTTTCAACATGCTAATAATTTTATCTGTGATGCCATTTTTGATATTATCAGAGTTGATGTCAGGTTTATGTCTCTAGCTATTTTAGCTAGAAGAGCTTTATGGCTTAAAACTTGGAATGCTGATATGTCTTCTAAATCAACTCTACTTTCCCTTTCTTTCCAGGGTAATAAATTATTTGGTTCTCAGTTGGATTCTATTATCTCAACTGTTACTGGTGGGAAAGGAACTTTTTTACCACAGGATAAAAAATCTAAAGGTAAAAACAGGGATAATAATCGTTTTCGTTCCTTTCGTTTCAACAAAGAACAAAAGCCTGATCCTTCATCCTCAGGAGCAGTTTCAGTTTGGAAACCATCTCCAGTCTGGAATAAATCCAAGCCTTCTAGAAAAGCAAAGCCAGCTTCTAAGTCCACATGAAGGTACGGCCCTCATTCCAGCTCAGCTGGTAGGGGGCAGATTACGTTTTTTCAAAGAAATTTGGATCAATTCTGTTCACAATCTTTGGATTCAGAACATTGTTTCAGAAGGGTACAGAATTGGTTTCAAGATAAGACCTCCTGCAAAGAGATTTTTTCTTTCCCGTGTCCCAGTAAACCCAGTGAAAGCTCAAGCATTTCTGAAATGTGTTTCAGATCTAGAGTTGGCTGGAGTAATTATGCCAGTTCCAGTTTTGGAACAGGGGCTGGGGTTTTATTCGAATCTCTTCATTGTACCCAAGAAGGAGAATTCCTTCAGACCAGTTCTGGATCTAAAAATATTGAATCGTTATGTAAGGATACCAACATTCAAAATGGTAACTGTAAGGACTATATTGCCTTTTGTTCAGCAAGGGCATTATATGTCTACAATAGATTTACAGGATGCATATCTGCATATTCCGATTCATCCAGCTCACTATCAGTTCCTGAGATTCTCTTTTCTGGACAAGCATTACCAGTTTGTGGCTCTGCCGTTTGGCCTAGCTACAGCTCCAAGAATTTTTACAAAGGTTCTCGGTGCCCTTCTGTCTGTAATCATAGAACAGGGTATTGTGGTATTTCCTTATTTGGACGATATCTTGGTACTTGCTCAGTCTTCACATTTAGCAGAATCTCATACGAATCGACTTGTGTTGTTTCTTCAAGATCATGGTTGGAGGATCAATTCACTAAAAAGTTAATTGATTCCTCAGACAAAGGTAACCTTTTTAGGGTTCCAGATAGAATCAGTGTCCATGACTCTATCTTTGACAGACAAGAGACGTCTAAAATTGATTTCAGCTTGTCGAAACCTTCAGTCACAATCATTCCCTTCGGTAGCCTTATGCATGGAAATTCTAGGTCTTATGACTGCTGCATCGGACGCGATCCCCTTTGCGTGTTTTCACATTCGACCTCTTCAGCTCTGTATGCTGAACCAATGGTGCAGGGATTACACAAAGATATCTCAATTAATATCTTTAAAACCGATTGTCCGACATTCTCTAACGTGGTGGACAGATCACCATTGTTTAATTCAGGGGGCTTCTTTTGTTCTTCCGACCTGGACTATAATCTCAACAGATGCAAGTCTTACAGGTTGGGGAGCTGTGTGGGGGTCTCTGACGGCACAAGGGGTTTGGGAATCTCAGGAGGTGAGATTACCGATCAATATTTTGGAACTCCGTGCAATTTTCAGAGCTCTTCAGTCTTGGCCTCTTCTGAAGAGAGAGTCGTTCATTTGTTTTCAGACAGACAATGTCACAACTGTGGCATACATCAATCATCAAGGAGGGACTCACAGTCCTCTGGCTATGAAAGAAGTATCTCGAATTCTGGTTTGGGCGGAATCCAGCTCCTGTCTAATCTCTGCGGTTCATATCCCAGGTATAGACAATTGGGAAGCGGATTATCTCAGTCGCCAAACGTTGCATCCGGGCGAATGGTCTCTTCACCCAGAGGTATTTCTTCAGATTGTTACAATGTGGGAACTCCCAGAAATAGATCTGATGGCTTCTCATCTAAACAAGAAACTTCCCAGGTATCTGTCCATATCCCGGGATCCTCAGGCAGAGGCAGTGGATGCATTATCACTTCCTTGGAAGTATCATCCTGCCTATATCTTTCCGCCTCTAGTTCTTCTTCCAAGAGTAATCTCCAAGATTCTGAAGGAATGCTCGTTTGTTCTGCTGGTAGCTCCAGCATGGCCTCACAGGTTTTGGTATGCGGATCTTGTCCGGATGGCCTCTTGCCAGCCGTGGACTCTTCCGTTAAGACCAGACCTTCTGTCACAAGGTCCTTTCTTCCATCAGGATCTCAAATCCTTAAATTTAAAGGTATGGAGATTGAACGCTTGATTCTTGGTCAAAGAGGTTTCTCTGACTCTGTGATTAATACTATGTTACAGGCTCGTAAATCTGTATCTAGAGAGATATATTATAGAGTCTGGAAGACTTATATTTCTTGGTGTCTTTCTCATCATTTTTCCTGGCATTCTTTTAAAATTCCGAGAATTTTACAGTTTCTTCAGGATGGTTTAGATAAAGGTTTGTCCGCAAGTTCCTTGAAAGGACAAATCTCTGCTCTTTCTGTTCTTTTTCACAGAAAGATTGCTAATCTTCCTGATATTCATTGTTTTGTACAAGCTTTGGTTCGTATAAAACCTGTCATTAAGTCAATTTCTCCTCCTTGGAGTTTGAATTTGGTTCTGAGGGCTCTTCAAGCTCCTCCTTTTGAACCCATGCATTCATTGGACATTAAATTACTTTCTTGGAAAGTTTTGTTCCTTTTGGCCATCTCTTCTGCCAGAAGAGTCTCTGAATTATCTGCTCTTTCTTGTGAGTCTCCTTTTCTGATTTTTCATCAGGATAAGGCGGTGTTGTGAACTTCTTTTGAATTTTTACCTAAGGTTGTGAATTCCAACAATATTAGTAGAGAAATTGTGGTTCCTTCATTATGTCCTAATCCTAAGAATTCTAAGGAGAAATAGTTGCATTCTTTGGATGTTGTTAGAGCTTTGAATTATTATGCTGAGGCTACTAAGTCTTTCCGTAAGACTTCTAGTCTATTTGTCATCTTTTCCGGTTCTAGGAAAGGTCAGAAAGCTTCTGCCATTTCTTTGGCATCTTGGTTGAAATCCTTAATTCACCATGCTTATGTTGAGTCGGGTAAAACTCCGCCTCAAAGGATTACAGCTCATTCTACTAGGTCAGTTTCTGCTTCCTGGGCATTTAGGAATGAGGCTTCGGTTGATCAGATTTGCAAAGCAGCAACTTGGTCCTCTTTGCATACTTTTACTAAATTCTACCATTTTGATGTGTTTTCTTCTTCTGAAGCAGTTTTTGGTAGAAAAGTACTTCAGGCAGCGGTTTCAGTTTGAATCTTCTGCTTATGTTTTCATTAAACTTTATTTTGGGTGTGGATTATTTTCAGCAGGAATTGGCTGTCTTTATTTTATCCCTCCCTCTCTAGTGACTCTTGCGTGGAAAGATCCACATCTTGGGTAGTCATTATCCCATACGTCACTAGCTCATGGACTCTTGCTAATTACATGAAAGAAAACATAATTTATGTAAGAACTTACCTGATAAATTCATTTCTTTCATATTAGCAAGAGTCCATGAGGCCCACCCTTTTTGGCGTTCCGGATGTGGCGTCATTTTTGGCGCTAATAGCATTTAGGCGCCAAATATTGTGGGTGTCAAATTTGTCTCCACTTTATTTAAGTCTCATTATTTGTTGCTTCTGGTTGCTAGAAGCTTGTTCACTGGCATTTTTTTCCATTCCTGAAACTGTCATTTAAGGAATTTGATCAATTTTGCTTTATATGTTGTTTTTTCTATTACATATTGCAAGATGTCCCACGTTGCAACTGAGTCAGAAGATACTACTGGAAAATCGTTGCCTAGTGCTGGAACTACCAAAGCTAAGTGTATCTGCTGTAAACTTTTGGTAGTTGTTCCTCCAGCTGTTGTTTGTATTACATGTCATGACAAACTTGTTAATGCAGAAAATATTTCCTTTAGTAAAGTACCATTACCTGTTGCAGTTCCATCAACATCTAATGTTCAGAGTGTTCCTGATAACATAAGAGATTTTGTTTCTGAATCCATTAAGAAGGCTATGTCTGTTATTCCTCCTTCTGGTAAACATAAAAAGTCTTTTAAAACTTCTCTTTATACAGATGAATTTTTAAATGAACATCATCATTCTGATTCTAATGATTCTTCTGATACAGAGGATTCTGTCTCAGAGGTTGATGCTGATAAATCGTCATATTTATTTAAAATGGAATTTATCCGTTCTTTACTTAAAGAAGTCCTAATTGCATTAGAAATTGAGGATTCTGGTCCTCTTGATACTAAATCTAAATGTTTAGACAAGGTCTTTAGATCTCCTGTGGTTATTCCAGAAGTTTTTCCTGTTCCTGGTGCTATTTCTGAAGTAATTTCCAGAGAATGGAATAATTTGGGTAATTCATTTACTCCTTCTAAACGTTTTAAGCAATTATATCCTGTACCGTCCGACAGATTAGAGTTTTGGGACAAAATCCCTAAAGTTGATGGGGCTATTTCTACCCTTGCTAAACGTACTACCATTCCTACGGCAGATGGTACTTCCTTTAAGGATCCTTTAGATAGGAAAATTGAATCCTTTCTAAGAAAAGCTTATCTGTGTTCAGGTAATCTTCTTAGACCTGCTATATCATTGGCTGATGTTGCTGCAGCTTCAACTTTTTGGTTGGAAACTTTAGCGCAACAAGTAACAGATCATGATTCTCATAATATTATTATTATTCTTTTTCAACATGCTAATAATTTTATCTGTGATGCCATTTTTTATATTATCAGAGTTGATGTCAGGTTTATGTCTCTAGCTATTTTAGCTAGAAGAGCTTTATGGCTTAAAACTTGGAATGCTGATATGTCTTCTAAATCAACTCTACTTTCCCTTTCTTTCCAGGGTAATAAATTATTTGGTTCTCAGTTGGATTCTATTATCTCAACTGTTACTGGTGGGAAAGGAACTTTTTTACCACAGGATAAAAAATCTAAAGGTAAAAACAGGGATAATAATCGTTTTCGTTCCTTTCGTTTCAACAAAGAACAAAAGCCTGATCCTTCATCCTCAGGAGCAGTTTCAGTTTGGAAACCATCTCCAGTCTGGAATAAATCCAAGCCTTCTAGAAAAGCAAAGCCAGCTTCTAAGTCCACATGAAGGTACGGCCCTCATTCCAGCTCAGCTGGTAGGGGGCAGATTACGTTTTTTCAAAGAAATTTGGATCAATTCTGTTCACAATCTTTGGATTCAGAACATTGTTTCAGAAGGGTACAGAATTGGTTTCAAGATAAGACCTCCTGCAAAGAGATTTTTTCTTTCCCGTGTCCCAGTAAACCCAGTGAAAGCTCAAGCATTTCTGAAATGTGTTTCAGATCTAGAGTTGGCTGGAGTAATTATGCCAGTTCCAGTTTTGGAACAGGGGCTGGGGTTTTATTCGAATCTCTTCATTGTACCCAAGAAGGAGAATTCCTTCAGACCAGTTCTGGATCTAAAAATATTGAATCGTTATGTAAGGATACCAACATTCAAAATGGTAACTGTAAGGACTATATTGCCTTTTGTTCAGCAAGGGCATTATATGTCTACAATAGATTTACAGGATGCATATCTGCATATTCCGATTCATCCAGCTCACTATCAGTTCCTGAGATTCTCTTTTCTGGACAAGCATTACCAGTTTGTGGCTCTGCCGTTTGGCCTAGCTACAGCTCCAAGAATTTTTACAAAGGTTCTCGGTGCCCTTCTGTCTGTAATCAGAGAACAGGGTATTGTGGTATTTCCTTATTTGGACGATATCTTGGTACTTGCTCAGTCTTCACATTTAGCAGAATCTCATACGAATCGACTTGTGTTGTTTCTTCAAGATCATGGTTGGAGGATCAATTCACTAAAAAGTTAATTGATTCCTCAGACAAAGGTAACCTTTTTAGGGTTCCAGATAGAATCAGTGTCCATGACTCTATCTTTGACAGACAAGAGACGTCTAAAATTGATTTCAGCTTGTCGAAACCTTCAGTCACAATCATTCCCTTCGGTAGCCTTATGCATGGAAATTCTAGGTCTTATGACTGCTGCATCGGACGCGATCCCCTTTGCGTGTTTTCACATGCGACCTCTTCAGCTCTGTATGCTGAACCAATGGTGCAGGGATTACACAAAGATATCTCAATTAATATCTTTAAAACCGATTGTCCGACATTCTCTAACGTGGTGGACAGATCACCATTGTTTAATTCAGGGGGCTTCTTTTGTTCTTCCGACCTGGACTATAATCTCAACAGATGCAAGTCTTACAGGTTGGGGAGCTGTGTGGGGGTCTCTGACAGCACAAGGGGTTTGGGAATCTCAGGAGGTGAGATTACCGATCAATATTTTGGAACTCCGTGCAATTTTCAGAGCTCTTCAGTCTTGGCCTCTTCTGAAGAGAGAGTCGTTCATTTGTTTTCAGACAGACAATGTCACAACTGTGGCATACATCAATCATCAAGGAGGGACTCACAGTCCTCTGGCTATGAAAGAAGTATCTCGAATTCTGGTTTGGGCGGAATCCAGCTCCTGTCTAATCTCTGCGGTTCATATCCCAGGTATAGACAATTGGGAAGCGGATTATCTCAGTCGCCAAACGTTGCATCCGGGCGAATGGTCTCTTCACCCAGAGGTATTTCTTCAGATTGTTACAATGTGGGAACTCCCAGAAATAGATCTGATGGCTTCTCATCTAAACAAGAAACTTCCCAGGTATCTGTCCATATCCCGGGATCCTCAGGCGGAGGCAGTGGATGCATTATCACTTCCTTGGAAGTATCATCCTGCCTATATCTTTCCGCCTCTAGTTCTTCTTCCAAGAGTAATCTCCAAGATTCTGAAGGAATGCTCGTTTGTTCTGCTGGTAGCTCCAGCATGGCCTCACAGGTTTTGGTATGCGGATCTTGTCCGGATGGCCTCTTGCCAGCCGTGGACTCTTCCGTTAAGACCAGACCTTCTGTCACAAGGTCCTTTCTTCCATCAGGATCTCAAATCCTTAAATTTAAAGGTATGGAGATTGAACGCTTGATTCTTGGTCAAAGAGGTTTCTCTGACTCTGTGATTAATACTATGTTACAGGCTCGTAAATCTGTATCTAGAGAGATATATTATAGAGTCTGGAAGACTTATATTTCTTGGTGTCTTTCTCATCATTTTTCCTGGCATTCTTTTAAAATTCCGAGAATTTTACAGTTTCTTCAGGATGGTTTAGATAAAGGTTTGTCCGCAAGTTCCTTGAAAGGACAAATCTCTGCTCTTTCTGTTCTTTTTCACAGAAAGATTGCTAATCTTCCTGATATTCATTGTTTTGTACAAGCTTTGGTTCGTATAAAACCTGTCATTAAGTCAATTTCTCCTCCTTGGAGTTTGAATTTGGTTCTGAGGGCTCTTCAAGCTCCTCCTTTTGAACCCATGCATTCATTGGACATTAAATTACTTTCTTGGAAAGTTTTGTTCCTTTTGGCCATCTCTTCTGCCAGAAGAGTCTCTGAATTATCTGCTCTTTCTTGTGAGTCTCCTTTTCTGATTTTTCATCAGGATAAGGCGGTGTTGTGAACTTCTTTTGAATTTTTACCTAAGGTTGTGAATTCCAACAATATTAGTAGAGAAATTGTGGTTCCTTCATTATGTCCTAATCCTAAGAATTCTAAGGAGAAATAGTTGCATTCTTTGGATGTTGTTAGAGCTTTGAATTATTATGCTGAGGCTACTAAGTCTTTCCGTAAGACTTCTAGTCTATTTGTCATCTTTTCCGGTTCTAGGAAAGGTCAGAAAGCTTCTGCCATTTCTTTGGCATCTTGGTTGAAATCCTTAATTCACCATGCTTATGTTGAGTCGGGTAAAACTCCGCCTCAAAGGATTACAGCTCATTCTACTAGGTCAGTTTCTGCTTCCTGGGCATTTAGGAATGAGGCTTCGGTTGATCAGATTTGCAAAGCAGCAACTTGGTCCTCTTTGCATACTTTTACTAAATTCTACCATTTTGATGTGTTTTCTTCTTCTGAAGCAGTTTTTGGTAGAAAAGTACTTCAGGCAGCGGTTTCAGTTTGAATCTTCTGCTTATGTTTTCATTAAACTTTATTTTGGGTGTGGATTATTTTCAGCAGGAATTGGCTGTCTTTATTTTATCCCTCCCTCTCTAGTGACTCTTGCGTGGAAAGATCCACATCTTGGGTAGTCATTATCCCATACGTCACTAGCTCATGGACTCTTGCTAATTACATGAAAGAAAACATAATTTATGTAAGAACTTACCTGATAAATTCATTTCTTTCATATTAGCAAGAGTCCATGAGGCCCACCCTTTTTGGTGGTTATGATTTTTTTGTATAAAGCACAACTATTCCAATTCCTTATTTTATCACCCCACTTCTTGGCTATTCGTTAAACTGATTTGTGGGTGTGGTGAGGGGTGTATTTATAGGCATTTTGAGGTTTGGGAAACTTTGCCCCTCCTGGTAGGAATGTATATCCCATACGTCACTAGCTCATGGACTCTTGCTAATATGAAAGAAATGAATTTATCAGGTAAGTTCTTACATAAATTATGTTATTTTGCTTTTCATGTTTGCACCAGTTGTGCTATGTTTACTTTGTTTGTATTTTGTTATATTTGCATACAGGCACTCTGCCAGCGGCTACACCCCAGCGCAGACACAGCAGTACACGACTATGGCCATTCCTTATACACCACACCACAGCTTAGTTATCACACAAATAGACAGATAGCTAACAACAAACAGGACGTTGACCCCTAATCCACAACCTATATTAGTTCTCACCCAAAATGTGAGAGGATTCAATAGCCCCAACAAGAGAAGTATGGCCATTCGGGATTTGTGTAGGAGAGGGGGGAAAATTCTCCTTTTACAGGAGACTCACTTTAAGACAGGGGGAATACCTGCTTACTTGTCCTCCCAGTACCCACAACACTTCCATAGCACGAACATGCATAAAAAGGTAAATGGTGTCAGCATACTGATACACAAATCAATCCCATTCAAGCTTCAGCTAATAGATAAAGACAAAGAAGGTAGATATCTGGGTCTAATGGGCTTGCTATTTGGTAAACCAGTAACAATTGTAAATTTATACTGCCCCAATACTGGACAGGACCACTTCTTCTCTCGCTTCACTAATAAAATTATAGACTTAACTCAAGGCCCCTTGATTGTAGCAGGAGATTTCAATATCCCCTTGGTGCCAGACTTAGACAGCTCTAATCCCTCTTCTCGCCAAAACCAAAAAATGCTCTGTTCCATCTGGAAAGATATTAAGAAACTAAAGCTTCATGATACATGGAGATACACACACCCACAATTAAGGGACTATACATTCTTTTCTAATCCACAAAAAAGCTACTCAAGGTTAGATTATATTATGGTAGACCACATTGCCTTATCGCTAATCAAATCTGTCAACATTAAACATACAACCTAGTCTGACCACTCACTAGTAGAATGTAAAATATCCTGGCCCTCTATCCCCATCAAACCCTTTTCCTGGAGATTAGACAACTCACTCCTGTCAGATTCAAAAGTAGTGGAATCATTCTCTGATCTCCTAGATTCGTACTTCAACCTTAATACCACTCCAGAGGTTAGCCCAACCATGGTCTGGGAGGCCCATAAAGCCTATATTAGAGGGGAATTTATTAAACTTAAAGCTTTCAAACACAAACAGCGCCTTGCGGAATATACTAAACTAGCCCAAGAAGTTTCAGATGCCGATTTGGCCCTGAAACTACACTCCAATGATGGAGTTTTGATTAAAACACTACAGGAGAAGAGGGAAGAGTTAAACAAACACCTGCAAATTGACACACAAAGATATCAGCTCTATATAAAGCAAAAATACTACGGGGAGGGAAATAGAACCGGAAAACTCCTAGCTAGGGCATTAAAAAAACAACACGCTAACTCATATATTCACTCCCTCAAAACAGCCCAAAACATCCTAGTGGAAGACACAAAGTCTATAGGAGACTCCTTTAAAACCTTCTATCATAAACTGTACAATCTATACCCTAATAGACACCATACAACACATCAGGTATCTTGTGAGAAGTATTTAGACACAATATCTCTCCCTAAGCTTACGGATAAGGAAGCATCACTACTAGAAGTCCCAATTTCTGAGAGGGAGATGTTAGAAGCCATAAAAGAACTGAAACCAGAAAAAGCACCAGGTCCAGATGGCTTTAGCAACTGTTATTATAAGATATTTAAGGCTCAACTAGTACCACATTTATTTACCTTGTTCAACCAGATCTCGGACTCCTCCGCCTTCCCAAACTCTATGTTACAGGCACACATTTCAGTCCTCCCAAAACCTGGCAAAAAACCAGAGACCCCAGCAAATTTTAGGCCAATCTCATTGTTAAACAAGATAGATATGTACGATATAAAATCATACAATAGGGTGCGCTATATTATTATACAAAATATGTGCATATATATGTGTGTGAAGTGGATTTGAATTAGGGCTTGGGTAAATAAAAACGCTAAAAAAGTATATAAAGTGTCCTGTTTAAAGTGTACACCTGAGGAACTAAATAAGTCTGGATAAATAGATAAGTGACTTCACATAAACAATGGTGTATATTTCACAAAAATTTCATCCCCTATAAAAAATGTATACATATATATCAAGTGATACAGTGTTATTGAAAATAGATAGAATATAATGTAATATTATATTGTTAGAAAATATATAAAAAAACACAATACAAACGATTTCACATATAGTGCAGAGTCATTGATAGATAGATGCAATTGTTGGAATCGATAATTCTGAAAGGCTGCTCCACTCGAAACCGGTGGTAAGTCGGTAGAACTGAAAAAATAAAAAGCAAAAAGAGAGAGCGCCTGATGGTGTAATATCGTCAAGATCAAGGGTGGTACAGGTATAAAAAATCTCTGCCAAATGAATACTCACAAAGAGCTTGGCACTCACAAGTAGTGCATATAGGCGGGCTGACCTTTATACAGCAGTCAGTACACTGAATATATGGTGGTCGTATCGGAAATCTGTAGTAATAGAAAAAGAAACACAAAAGACCAAATAGTGCAATATCGTCTGAAACCGAAATGGGCACAGCAAAGGGCACGGTGTCAGCAAGATGTATACTCACAATGGAGTTGGCACTCCCAAGTAGTGCATTAGGGCAGGCTGACCTTCATACAGCAGTCAGCGCGCTGATAGTTAGTGGCTGTAGTTGGTGGCTGTAGCTGTTGTCAGCTTAAGCTTGTCCTCTGCTCGCCGGCGTGTGTGCTGAATACTCAGCTATGGCTAGGCTGTTAACTGTAGAAAGTGAATCCTCTAGGTATGCCGTGAACACACCCAGAGATGCACCTGAGGCTCGTCACAGGCCTCGGAAAAAACACAAGGTGCATACGAAATGGTAAGCCACTAAAGATAAATGACTAAAAAGTTTTTTTTAAAAACAAATTGAAATAGGAAGTCAGCGGACAAAATGTTAAGTAAAAATAATAAAAAAGGTTTTATTTAAGAGCTATAACAACGCGTTTCTCGGCCGATTTAAGCTCACTGGCCGTTTCATCAGGTAAGTATATCAATTTGTTTTTAAAAAAAACTTTTTAGTCATTTATCTTTAGTTTAAACAGGAACTGTGGCTATTTAAGTCTCGTAAGATGGTAAGAGACAGAAGAGATTATGAGGCCAATCAGGTATACAAATGGAAACATGACAATTCTACTTATAAAGTCAGAAGTTACAATAAAAATAAAAAACAAGGATCAAACAGAAAATCTGGTAAAACAGTGACTTTCTCTGATACAGAGTACGAAGTGCATTCATCAGACAATGATACAGATATTCCAGCAGTTCTGCAAGATCTGGAGCCAGAGGAAGTGATAGAGGCAACAACAACACAGTCAAAAAACAAAGTGTCCCTAAAAAAGCGCACTAGAAAAAACCCCACAGAGGAACACGGGGCAAAGGCAAGAAAAGAATGAAGTTACAAGCAGAACCAGGACCGCACCAAGAAGAAACACAAGACACAGACAACATACTTGACGAGATCGCAAGGACAGAGAGATCTGAAATATGCATGAATAATGATAACAGTGTTATTAACTTGTCAGGTTATATACTTAATGAATCTGAATCTAAGTTGTTATCTAGAGGTCTCAGTTTTGTGCCGACAAGTCAATTTAATTTATTTGAAACCATTCTTGATGTTAATCAGTTTGTACGTAAGATCACTTTGCGCAAGCATTTATTTGACACTAAAGACTTGTCGGCACAAAATGGAGACATTAATGCTCCGGTTAATTCAGGGGATATTGCCTCAGATGTTATGTCTTTCTCAGATTGGTGTACTGTTGTGGATTTACAGCATATTTCACGAGATAACAGCATGGATCCTTCTATCAGTCAGGAATTGAGTAAACCAAATTTTGAAAAATCTAAAAAAAAAAGAGTTATTTCTATCCAGTGCACACCAAAACAAAAGCAATAGATGTATTCCAAAAAACTGTAGAAGACAAATTGAGGGCTCTACATGAGAAAGTAACTAAATAGAGACACTACATATCATTTAACTTAACTAATAAAGAAAGGTTAGCAGTTAAACAACTAGAAAATAATGCTAACATTACAATAAGACCATCTGACAAAGGCGGAAATGTTGTTGTACTTAACACTGTTGACTATGTAGCAGAGGCAGAAAGACAACTGTCTGACAATGAAGTGTACATTAAATTAAAGGAAAATCCCACTCCTTCTTACAGGAAGGAATTGGTCAAAATAGTACAAGTGGTGAAATACAACAACATTACTGATATAGAAATAAGTGAAAATTTGATTCCACAATATCCAGTTACATCAATATTTCACATGTTTCCCAAAATACATAAGAGTATGTACTGTCCTCCAGGGCGTTCCATCATTGCGGGAATTGATTCCCTCAATGGACCATTCTCAGAATTAATAGACACATATCTGCAGCCTCTTGTCAAACAGATACCAAGCTACATTCAGGATACTACTGACTTATTAAATAAGTTAAAACAGATGAAATGGAAAGACACATATAGATTTTGTGTAGTGGATGTGTCTTCTTTGTACACCTCCATTGCACATACTAAAGGAATGGTGGCTATAGAATTTATGTTTGACCTTTTTGGGAAATTTGAGCCTATTGTGAAACATTTTCTCCTTTTGGCCATTGAATATCTTTTGACGCACAATTTTTTCATGTTCGGGAGGGATTTCTATCTGCAGAGACGTGGGACAGCTATGGAGGCAAAATTTGCCCCTTCCTATGCCAATCTTTTTATGGCGTGTTGGGAGCTGTCCCATGTCTTTGCAGATGGTAATCCCTTCAAGGGCATGATTATTCAGTATTATCGTTATATAGACGATTTGTTTTTCATCTTTGATGGCAGTGATGATGAGGCTAAACAGTTTTTTAACTTTCTTAATCATAATGATTGTGGTATCTCATTTACAGGAGAAATTAATTCTCATAATGTTAAATTTTTAGATCTAGAGATTACAAGTGACTGTGTTACTGGAGAGATAAATACTACATTGTATAGGAAAACTACATCAGGGAATACCACATTAGAATATAATTCATGTCATCCCAGACACGTAATCAATGGAATCCCCAAAGGGGAATATATTAGGGCAAAAAGGAACTGCTCTACTGAAGAAATGTATCAAAATCAGGCACAAATAACCACTACACGATTGATAGAACGTGGTTATAAGACAGATCTTCTCAAGAAGATAAAACATGAGGTTGATTTAATACCTAGAGATAACTTACTCAAATACAAACATCCTACCAGAAAGTCTAAACAAATGAATAAACCTAAGTTCATAACAACATACAGTAATGATTATTACAAGATATGTAATATTATTAAAGATTCATTACATATATTAGACACAGATCCAATAATAAAGCAAATACTACATGAAGGATGTGACTATGTCACCAGAAGAGGAAAAACTTTGGGGAATACACTATCTCCCTCTGATCTGCCATCTGGTTCTAAACAGACATGGTTACCTAAAAAAATAGGATTTTAAAAATGCAGACGCCTAATTTGTAAGACATGTAGTCACGTCTTGGAAGGACCAAAATTTAAGTCCAACACTACAGACCAAGAGCATAATATAAAATATTATATCAACTGCTCTACTACACACATAGTGTACTTATTAACTTGCCAACTGTGTGGAAAACAGTATACAGGGAAAACTAAACGTTCACTAAAGGATAGATTTTTACAACATTTAAGGTCATTAGAGGATGCAGATTCTGATACCCCAGTAGCCAGACACTGTAGGGAATTCCACAATTCAGACATTTCGAAACTCCCTATACAAGGTATTGATCATGTTCCAGTTTGGAAAAGAGGAGGTAGCAGAGAGAACAAACTAAACAAAAGAGAAATATATTGGATGTTTGTCCTTAAGACTACCATTCCACATGGCCTAAATATAAGAAGAGATCTAGACACTTTTACATAAATTATCATGTGTCCTTTATCTCATTTGTCTTTTCTAAGGTGTAATATAGAACATAGCTTACAGTCTCCATTAGTTTAATATTTTTATATTGAACTGTCCATGCAACAATGATATATTCTTCTATTTTTTTATTTTTTCATTTATTTATTTTTTCCTTTGTTTATCTATCTTTCTCCTAGGAGGTTTACATTGCTAAAGTATTCTTTCTAAGATATATATAAGATATATTATTGTCTAATTATATAAATCTGTTTAATGAGATGTTCTTTAGCTATAAAGGTTTAAACTATATTGTAACAAAAGAATACACCAATATATTACAGATACTGTTTCTTTAATACACAGGGGAGCTTGCCCCTTTAAATAGCAGGTGTGCACAGTAAATTACCTATGCAGTGATCAAGTGCGCAGGCACGAAACATGTATGCTACGTTCCTGTTCACACTGTGATGTGATTTTGTATTTTTATCTACCGTGCTATGGTTTCTCTGCTTTTAACATGGCTTAATAAATGTGTTAACTTTTACTCTACTGCGGTCTGAAGGTGTTTGTGAGCTTTTCTTCACGTTTTTATAATAATTATATATATATATATATATATATATATATATATATATATATAATCAAAATAACAAGAGTATTTCATTGAGCAATGATACTTTTTTTATTGGACTAACTATACATTTATAAGTTGACAAGCTTTCGGAAGAGTTCCTTCCTTTATCAAGTACTTTCATTTAGTCAATTACATTGTATATTCCACATTCTTTATACATAGGAACACAGGTAAGCCTATGTCCACACTTTTGTCTTTTTTAACTTTTGTATTCCCCCTGTATATACAATTTCACATCTTTATAGATATTGATTCAGTGTTGATATATAACTTTATGTCAGTATATGCTCCATGTAAAGCTATATATTTCCCCTGTCTGTTCTCCTACACTGGACACTGTCTGCCTGTTACCTAAGCCCCCTCATGATTTTTACGACACCCCCTCCTCTCCCTGCACTTTCTGTCTTCTTAGCTATTCCGTGTTTTAAAATACAATCTGTAAATTCCATTGAATTGGTCAGTATTGCTTCAGACTTGATAAAGGAAGGAACTCTTCCGAAAGCTTGTCAACTTATAAATGTATAGTTAGTCCAATAAAAAAGTATCATTGCTCAATGCAATACTCTTTTGATAACACGGGTACTCCAATCAGCGCGTATATATATATATATATATATATATATATATATAGACAGCGGAAAAGAACTTGATCCCAGGCGAGGTATTTAAAAGCACAAAAAGTCTTTATTAGATTCCACTTGTGGTAAAAGCATAAGGAGGTACCAAAACACATAAAAAGAATATACACACGAAAGCATAGGCTAACATGTTTCGGCCTGATGCCGTAGTCGTAGCTGGAGTAATGCAAGCGTGTGAAGCATTTAAAGGGACATCTGTTCAATGATAGGTCAAATAGAAACCAATCATGAACCTTCATTTTAAGTGTGTGTGAATTCAGACATTTAACCCGTTAGTTACCAAAAAGATACATAGAAAACTTTGCACATTGTTTTTTCATAAATACAAAAATGCATACTTAAATTATAGACATATTAGCCTGAAGGACAATTACATGAGTAATGTACATAAACTTTTAAACTTAAGATCTATATAATACTTAGCAATTATGTATCAAGTTAACAAATAAATAAATCAAGTCACAGGGAGCAATTCAAAAAAAGCAATACTATTGCTGATGCATATATATATGGTCAAACTGGCACAATTACGAGTCTGTACAACATGATAAAATGAACAAATTCTGCATATGGAATGGAATATCATAAGCATGGAAATAATAATAATAAATAAATTGAAAAGGCTCAATTCCGTATAGAGCTAAAATAAAACTTTTCCTTTATTAAAATGTCCGATGCTTATGTTGATAACCACCCTCAATCCGATATATTAGCTATTGCCATGCACTCACTCCTACTTAATCTTTCTGCATCAAGCATGTTATTATAGAGCACTCACAGGACTTTATATAAAAAAAAAGATTCTTTAATTGTAGTTTGTCATTTTGTACTCTTTTGTACTTAGTGGAAAAAATTAAAGAATCTTTTTTTAATGTTTTTTCAAGTTCTGTGAATGCGTTTCAATAATGTGATATGTGTGTGTATATATATATATATATATATATATATATATATATATATATATATATATATATATTAAGATTGGCTCCTACTCTGACCTCTATAGATATTGACCCGTTTCTAATTAAAAGAAAACCTGGAACTGACCTTCCAATATTCATAAATGTATGTACTCTTTCTACATCTCACTGAAATGACCTAGAAAGGGCAACACAATAACTGATATAAACAAGTTTATAAACACAGTGGGCTGGCAGGAACCAACCTATATGAAACAAAGCAACTATATTTTTTTATGCATTTAGGCTTTGTCAAGAGTAAAAACTGGTAATAGGTGTTCTTCCTATAATGCACTGTTCCTTTAAGAGAGTCACTAGATTCTGAAAACTAAGTACTAGTTCAAATGAAAGCAGACAATTTCCTTTTAAAGATGAGCTTTTTTCCTCTTAAAATTTGTATCTTAAAGTTCTTACCTAATTTTCCCATTAGGCAGTGTATCTCATGAAGTAAACAGAACAGCACATAAGTCAGATCCCAATCAGTAATCTTGATGCTTTCAGCAAACAAACATAAAGTGTCTTTAAATCCAAAATAATAGCCCCAGCTTGCAAATCAGATCACAAACAGCAGACTTGATGCTTTAAGTAAATGTAAAGTGTATTTAAAACCAGAGAGAAGATCCAGCATGCACTTTATATCCCAAACAGTAGCCTTGATGTTTTTAGCAGCATAAAAAGACTCTAAATCCAAAGATAGCATAGATTCACACTAAGGAGGTAAATCCAACATCCAAGATAGATTGAAAGTATTAGTAAATGTCCTGTTTTTATGAAAATCTGTCACTGGAAACAGGTTTAATATGCAGCTGGTTTTCAGCAGAGAAAGACAGATTTCTTACAAGGCAGCAAACACAATTAAATTAACACATCACCTGTTAATGGGCAGGGAATGCCTTAAGAAGTCTAGAGAAAAAAGGTTAATGATTTCTAAAATGTAAACTTCTTTAAAGGGACACTGAACCCAAATGTGTTTCTTTTGTGATTCAGATAGAGCATGCAATTTTAAGCAATTTTCTAATTTACTCCTATTATCATTTTTTCTTTGTTCTCCTGCTATCTTTATTTGAAAAAGAAGGCATCTAAGCTTTTTTTCTTGGTTCAGACCTCTGGACAGCACTTTTTTTTATTGGTGGATGAATTTATCCACCGATCAGCAAGAACAATCCAGGTTGTTCACCAAAAATGGTCCGGCATCTAAACTTACATTCTTGCATTTCAAATAAAGAACAAATAATAAAACAAAGAGAATAAACAACATTTTTTTTTTTTTTGAAAGAATTTTTTTATTGAGGCTTAAGTATAGACAACATAACAAAGAATATGTCCAGTCATACAATAAAGGCAAAAATAGAAAAAACTTATACAGATCATATATGGGAGATAACCTGGAGTTGAAGCAGTGATGTAGTATTTGTTATTGCAATTTCTAATCCATAGTATTGCTGTGCTTAAATAGGAGTAAGAGTCATTGTCATAAGACATATCTATATCAAAAACAGATGAATAACAGGTGACATAAATATAGTACTGCTTTTGTGATCCGGAGTGTAGAGTATAGAACTATATGTATAAACGTGTGACTGGTGCATATAGGGATGAAACCTCGATTTTTAATACTGATAGCTAGCAGTTAGTAGTCCCTGCCCCAATATATTAAATATTCTATAAGGTAGAAGTGATGAGGGGTAGGGGGTTGGCTGTTGCCAGGCCTCCCGTAGGCCTGATTATATGGGGGGGAGGATAGCAGCGGGCCAGAGCCACTCATAATGGGGGGGGGGGATGGGAGGACGGAGCCAGTTAATATGTTCTGAAGGTGCATAGTGTAGGACTATTTAACTTTATGGAGTAGAGAGCTCCAGGGTGGGGGATGAGTGTCCAAAATGGTGTGGTCAGAACCCGTGTGGGGCTGGGAGATGTATCCCTGGGCTAGCTACTATGAAGAGACGGCATTCCAATAGCAGTGAACTAGTCCTGAAAGGGCAAAGATCTCAATAGTGACACGGAGAGTAATAGGGCATAGTCTGCTTACAGTTATGTGAAAGGTATCAGAGAAAACTACAACAGGATGGTACGATTGCAAAAGTAGACTGTGTTAACTAAGCTATATATAAACAATACAAGTAGTCCGCTCATAATAACGTGTATAACCAATATTAAGATTAGCATTTAGAATAAAAGCATCTGTTAGCAGGTATATTACCTGCGTATACCCATAGCAATATGTTGTGTAGTTTTAATTGTCAGGGGAGTACCATCCTGGCTATCAGAGCACCCATAGGAATATTTCAGTAGTGCTCAAGTAGCCCCATTCAGAGTAGTATTACCCACTGTGGGTCCAGAATAACAACTAGTATTATACCGTAATAGTGGGGGTCTTAGGTATGTAGATGGGTCAAATTGTCTGTGAGTATGCAGATACAAGGAGCGAAGAGGGAGATGGAGTTGGAAGTGTTGTATAGAAAATGATGTACAATAGCAGCTATGGCATGTATAGCGAGGTAAAAGTATTGTATCCAAGTGATAGGCTGACAGAGAACAAATCTTAACAATAACAGCAAGTATACAGTCATCCACTTAGTAATTGAAAGGGATATTGATTTGCTCAGAGTGGAGATAGTAATAAATGTGACCTTATTCGCATATAAAGGCAAGGAAGATGCCAGAAAGATATTATAGAAAGCTCTGAATCTATATGCTTAGTAGGAGCCTACTGCAATACCTGTTTATAATCTAGCTGATATATCAGGCACATGATCATATAGGGTTAAATATATGTAAATGAGCATATTACAGAATTAGTATATCCCATGGTCTCATCAGCAGAGACAGGGAGGCACATAAAACATTCGAAAATGTACATGACAAGAAAATTTGAACATATTGAACATATATAACCTTTCACACGGTATGTTGAATAGGAGCAGTCACACACACTAAAGTAAACAACCTCTCTGGGGTTATTGGTCTGTATGCGAGGCACTTGTAACATGGGGGAGAACAGCAAGTAGAATAAATGCCTTCCACTTAATATAAGCAAAAACTACTATATAACAACATCTCTTCAAAAATTCAGCTAAGAAGGGGGTACTATCAATAATAAGGAGGGTGTTCAAGAAGGAGTCAATAAGTAATAGATTAAAAGAGAAACTTTGGGGAAAGTGGTCTATGGTACGCTGGACTTCAAGATGTGGATAGATATTCAGCAATCACTCTCAAGGTCCAGAATGTGAGGATATAAACTAAGAATGAGGAAAACTGACCAAGGTATATGATAACGTTATACATTAGCAAAGTTAGTTGAGTTCCTTTTACAGAATTTGCAGGCTTACTGGTACAGTCATCTGCAGTCTGCTGTAAGGTGTTGGCATTATAGCTAAGTATAGGTATATGATAATATCCTGGCAGTTGGAAACAAAACAAAGTTACCCCACTCCGGTCCTTAGGCTTGATGACTGACACAGAGGAAACTGTGGATCACGCTGCAAATCAGGATGACTCTTGTCCGGCACTAGAGCACTCAGCGGGAGGTGTGAATCACTTAGCTTGGAAAGTATATGTAGTTCTCTGTGATTTGCGATGGTCCGGCTAACACTCAAATGTAAAATCTGCGCCATACTTGGTTTAACTCTGCGCTGCAGGAGCCCCAACAAAGCTAGGCTGATGGAAATAGGATCACATATTCTCCAGAGTATGTAGTATATGTGTGTAGTGAAGCAGTAGCATAGTCAAGCATGTCTCCTCTAAGTGGAGCTGAGAGAAAGCGCTGCCGCTCGATTACCTTGTAGGAGACCCGGATGTCAGGTGTAGAGGCGTGGGTGGTGAGAAGACAGACCGGGTAGCTGTTATTTTTAAGTTGTGGTTTGGGGACAAGTGTGCTTACATCCAAAGAGCAAAGCCTCCATGATGGCGGTAACGGGCGGGTCACAGTCATACCTCTCCCGACTGCACACCCGCCTCAATGGAAGCGGAGTCTTTTGAGACATTCTGAGGGAGAGCCTCCTGTAGTACAAGCCCGCCTGCTTCAGCCTTAGTTAGCGCTGCGGGTTCAGGAGGTGGTATAGGAGAGAGGGGAGCACTATCTTGGAGACTGCGAGTGCCACAAATTTCAGTGAGACAATGTGAAAGTTGGGTATAGTGGTAATCCAGTCTGTCACTTAGTCCTTTTAGAGCCAGGAGTAGTGTAGTCTCCATTTCTCTTCGATAGTCGCTTGTAGCAAGTGATAATAATGGAGAGTATTATAGAACTTCAGTATGTACCGCGCTGCTTGTATCCTGAGGGACCATGCGCTTCAGCACTTAGTTACGGGGAGTGTAGGCCGCAAATGGAGAGGTTGGTTTCTGGTAGTCATACAGCCACCCTTGTTCATTTTTGTCTCTCCAGATAGTTTCAAGAGGCTTAGTTATCGTCAGAGGAGGATTGTAGGCTATCTTATTTAGGATTCTCGTTGCTTTTCAAAGATCTCCATCACAGAGCTACCCCACTATGCTGCCATGTTCGTTGACGGTTAGCTCCGCCCCCAATAAACAAAATTTGATAATAGGAGTAAATTAGAAAGTTGCTTAAAATGTCATGCTCTATCTGAATCACAAAAGAAAAAATTTGGGTTCAGTGTCCCTTTAAGTGATGGTATCACCATATAATCATAAGTATCAGAATGTGACATACAACACCCAGCAAAGATCTTCCTTTGGGAGATGAAGGGGTGGGTTTGCTAGGGTTGGATTGATGAAAACTGTCTGTCAATTCTGGGGCATGAACAGAATGATGAGGTACCCAGGAATTTTCTTCAACAACATAACCCTTCCATTTTAGAAGATATTATAGACATCTGTACCTAATACAAGAATCCAGGATTTGTTCTAATTCATATTCTGTTTCTCCATTGATCAGAACTGGTGGAGGAGGAGGGGAGGTGTTTCTATTCCACCAATCATCAGTATAGGGTTTTAGTAATAACGTATGGAAAACTGTTCAGGAGGAAGTTTTAGTCTATAAGCAACTGAATTTATTTTTTTGTCAATTATGTATGGTCCATTATAATGATCTAACAATTTTCTGGAAGGAGAAGACAACTTAAGATTCTTTATAGTAGTACCTTATCCCCGATGGCATAGGAAGGAGATGGGATTCCATGTTTGTCAGCATGAGTTTTATAGTGTTCTTGTGCACATTGTAGGTTGTTTGTAAGTTGAGAAATATTGCATTTTATTTGCTCAATGAAAGACTGAGTGCCAGGTTGATTTGATGAAGTGAGCTGAATAGGAAGGAACTGTGGATCATATTCTAGGTTAGCAAAAAAATATGATTGTTTCGGGGATGAATGAGGAGAGTTATTATAGACAAATTCCACTAAACATAAAAGTTCATTCCAATCAGATTGTATGAGCAATAGATCCTTAAATATTGTTCAAGTATTTGGTTGACTCTTTCAGTTTGGCCATTACTTTCCGGATAAAACACTGTGGGAAAGGGATGATTTATTTTGAGAGATTTACACATAGAAGTCCAGAATCTAGTGGTAAACTTAGCACCTCTATCAGAATTAATCTCTTTAGGAAAACCATGCAATCTAACATATTATTTTAGGAATGTTTGAGCAGTGGGGCTGGCATCGGGAATGGAAGGTAGGCTCATGAAGTGAGGCATTTTGGTTAGTCTGTCAACGATAACAAGAATACAAGTCTTTCCCTCAGATGGTGGTAGCTCCACAATAAAGTCCATGCTGATGGAATCCCAAGGTTTTTCTGGAATAGGAAGGTGTTGGAGTAATCCAGCAGGTAGCTATTTAGGAGTTTTGGTGCATTGACAAAAATCACAGGAGTTAACATAGGATTTTGCATTCCATATGTGGCCACCAAATGTATCTAGTTATGAGATAAGTTGTTTTCTGTACACCAGGATGTCCAACTAAGGGAGAATCTTGGGTAAGTTTAAAAATGTATTTTCTGTTTGACGGTTGAACATACATTTTATTGTTCTTGTAGTATAGATCATCCTGAGGAGTGACACCATTTGGAAGAGGAGAAGTAGATGTTTAAGAAGTCAAAAGTTCATATATGGTACTGGTAAGTCCTAAAAACTTTGAAGGAGGTAATACAGGAGTATCATCCTGAATAGTGTCTGGAGTGAGACTGCAAAAAAGAGCATCTGCTTTCCCATTCTTGTTTCCAGGAAGGTAAGTAACATGGAAGTAAAATCTTTCAAATTACAGAGTCTAACGTGCTAACCTGGAAGATAATATTTTAACAGATTTGAGGTAGGTAAGATTTTTGTGATCTGTTAAGATGAGGAAAGGTTTTTAAGTACCCTCTAATAAGTGTCTCCATTCATCCAGTGATGATTTGATTGCTAGTAACTCTTTTCCTCCAACAGTATAGTTTCTTTCAGAGGGTTTAAGTTTGCAAGAGTGAAAAGCAATAGGGAACAAAGGGTTATTGGGACATCTTTGAGAAAATATTGCCCTTAGAGCAAAAGCAGAGGAATCCACTTCTAACACATATGTCAGGTAACCTTAGAGCAGGAGCAGTAGTAATACACATATAACACATATCTATCACCTCACCAGTATAGTACATTGCTAGTCAGATTCTTATCACATTGTTATATCTCTTCTTATATATTTAGTCGAATTTATCACTAGACATTGCATACACTAACACCAAGTAAATTTGGGAGAGCACATACGTTATAAGTCACAACCATTCATACACTCTATCATTTAGCAATTCATACTGGAAATATGAATGTTGTCTATTTAGTTTAAATTAGAATAAGTTTGTTGCATTATATTAGGTTTTCAATAAACACCAACCATCAGGTATATATTAAACACACGCCCCTAGAAATGAGTCATCAGGGGATATTCAGGAAAACCCTCTAGATGACATCACTTTGGTAGATGAGTTTAGAGACAGATTACTATGGTAACCATTTCCTTTGTTGACACTATGTATGTGGGCGTGTTGTGAAATTGATCACTATGGTAACAAATATACACAGATTAACCCTCTGGATGTACCATATACAGTGACTAGACATGTTATAAAAGTGGATCAGCACACCACACATAACAGCTCAACGCATCACGCAAATCACTCAAATAGGGTCCATATTATATATAGTGATAGATTTTCCGTTTGTGATACGTTTCACCTATTATTAATGAAAATAAATCACGTGGTACACTTAGACCTATGATGTGTTTGGATTTCTTGGAGCCTCTCATTACAAAGGATCCTAGAGTTGATATACTGTGTAAATATTTTTATATTGTGTTTTATTTAGTATTGCAATATTGCAGATAAAGTCTCCAGCATGCATTTATAAATATATTATATTGGTAGTATCTATTAAACACATGTATAGACATATGAGTACTGAATGTTAGCTGCATATTGCAAATTTGAGCAGGGGTTTATCCAATCACTTGACACAGGTGTTCCTTTTAATTAAGAGATGTGATTGGTAGAAACTTGTATAAAAGGTGGCATGTTTGTATTGTTTGTTATGCCTGATGAAACTACTTTAAAAGCAGAGAAACTTGTTGCATATTGGGGTTCTAGATGTCTATTTTAACCCCGTCAATTTGTGCACTTTTTTAAAAGGTTTTATTAAATATATGGTTTTAACTATATTCAAACATTTGTGCTTTATTTGAACTGCTACCAGTATTATATTTGCCTCACCATTTCTATTGGAGGGAGCTGTTAGCTGGTACCCAATGAGCTGGAGCATTGCAAGTCTCCAGAACGCCCCCAACAGCACAACAGAGTGCTGCCACACTGTGTGAGTATCCTGTGATTCTAAACCATTTGATTTTCACTATATTACTGATGTGCACATGAAGCGCCCTCTCAGCCAGATTACGAGTTTTGCATTATGGCTGGCTCGCTAATTACTTGTACTCTATTTTCACTGCTTACCTTTCATAGCGCTTCTATTACAGGTTTGCAAAATACCCAAATACAAGCAGTGTTTTGACGTGCTCGTGCACGAGAGCCGGCTAAAAAAAGCCTAACACCTGCGATCACGGAAACAAAATCTCTGTAATGCAGCCCCATTGATGTATATGGGGGAAAAAAGTATGTTTAAACCTAACACCCTAACATAAACCCGAGTCTAAACACCCCTAATCTGCCGCCCTAACATCACTGCCACCTACATACACTTATTAACCCCTAATCTGCCCCCCCTAACATCGCCGCCACCTACATTACACTAATCAACCCCTAATCTGCCGCCCCCAATGTCGCTGCCACCTACATAAATTTATTAACCCCTAATCTGCCGTCCCCAATGTCGCTGCCACCTACCTACACTTATTAACCCCTAATCTGCCGCCCCCAATGTCGCCACCGACACTATACTAAAGTTATTAACCCCTAAACCTCTGGCCTCCCACATCACTAACACTAAATAAATATATTAACCTCTAACGTAGCCCTAACCCTAAGTCTGACTCTAACCCTAACACCCCCTAACTTTAACATAATTAATATAATTCTAAATAAAACTTACTATTAATAACTAAATAATTCCTATTTAAAAATAAATACTTACTTACCTATAAAATAAACCCTAAGCTAGCTACAATTTAACTAATAGTCACATTGTAGTTAGCTAAGGTATTATTTTTATTTCACAGGTAAGTTTGTATTTTTTTTAACTTGGTAGACTAGTTAATAAATAGTTATTAACTATTTACTAGATACCTAGTTAAAATAAATACAAATTTACCTGTAAAATGAAACCTAACCTGAGTTACACCTAACATTACAATAAAATGAAATAAATGAAATTAATAAAATACAATTATCGAAATGTTAAAAAAATAAACACTAAATTACACAAAATAAAAAAAGACATTATCAAAAATAAAAGCAAATTACTCCTAATCTAATAGCCCTATCAAACTAAAAAATCCCCCCCCCCAAATAAAAAGACCCCTAGCTTTCACTAAACTGACAATGGCCCTTAAGAGGGCCTTTTGCGGGGCATTGCCCCAAATAAATCAGCTCTTTTACCTGTAAAAAAAATATGAACAACCCCGAAACAGTAAAACCCACCACCCACACAACCTAACCCCCCAAATAAAAAGCTCTCTAAATAAACCTAAGCTAACCATTGCCCTGAAAAGGGCATTTGGATGGGCATTGGCCTTAAAAAGGCATTTAACTCTTTAACATTGCCCAAACCCTTATCTAAAAATAAAACCCACCCAAAAAACCCTTATAAAACCTAACACTAACCCCCGACGATCCACTTACAGTTTTGGAAGACCGGACATCCATCCTCATCCTGCCGGCGAAGTCCTTATCCAGCCGGCAAAGTCCTCATCCAAGCGGGCAGAAGTCCTCATCCAAGCGGGCAGAAGTCCTCATCCAAGCCGGCAGAAGTCTTCATCCAGATGGCAAGAAGTCTTCATCCAGATGGCATCTTCTATCATCATCCATCCGGCGTGGAGCAGGTCAATCTTCAAGACATCCGGCACGGAGCGTCCTCTTCATACCACCTCAGCCATAAACTGAAGGTTCCCTTTAAGGGACGTCATCAAAGATAGTGTCCCTTGAATTCCTATTCGCTGATAGAATTCTATCAGCCAATAGGAATTAAAGATGAAAAAATCCTATTGGCTAAAAAGGATAGAGTTTTAATCCTATTGGCTGATCCCTACACGGGGGGGGGGGGGGGGGGAACCGGGCGGGAGAAGAAGAGAAAAAAACAAAACAAAGAAAAACAGAAAAACAGGAGAAAGAAAAAGGGGATTCCCTATCCCCAGCCCTATAGCTACCTTCGCCATACACCTGTCTTCAGAAATGTTAAAAAAAATTAACCGGGGGAACTTCCGGGCGGCGGCCATGATAGGCTGCTTAATTGTTAGCTGATACAGGCTCCTCTAACAATCCTACCAAAATCGGCTTTTATAATTATCATCGCCTAATAATATGCAATCTGAGAGTTTCAGCTAAAGGAGTCCTTATACCAGAACTCATTATTTTTCTGATCAGAGCCAGCTACAGTTTACCGGAGACTTTTTGAGGTTGAGGCCTCCCAATTAAACCCCCGGCGGAGTGCTTTGTAGGCCTCTGTCGTTAAGAAGTACCTTGTGAGTACTAATTCTACCTAACTATAGCGGGGACTAATCTGCCAAGTGCACCGGATGGAGCCTGAGGAAGCTATATTGTTGGAGCACATCGTCCATATTCTTGATGCCCACTTTGCGTGGGGCAACGGCGGAGACGCAGTTTCGCAGCAAAGGGTAACTACGGAGGATGCGGTAACCCCTAGTCTGAAATCTATTCCGGATGAGAGCCTCATAGTGGCAGTACAAATCGAGTGGCCACAATCTGCTCAGCAACATCGGGAGAGAAAACTTACAGAGAACAACAATGTGGTTTTGGAACTGGCGGAGACTCACTCCTCTACCGCAACCCAACTCCTTACCAGTTCACATTCAACCCCCATGAGCTTGGCGAGTCGGCATACTCAGAAATTTCAGGATAACCAGTGTTACATCTTACAACTTCCCCGGTCCTCCTGCTTACCACGCTCACATTGAAGACAAACTGGCGATTGCCGGTTGAAGTGAGCAAAATACCGGTGGCCCCGCACTACTCTGAGCACGATCTGCCTGATAAGAGGAGACTCCTTCAGAGGAGCAGCCCAGCTTGCCTGAATTTCTGTTGCGGTCTCAAGACGGGGGTAGGTTAAATGCCAATGTATCCACGGAATATGGAGGTGAGCGATAAACTTTTCACAGCCTCAAATGTGTTATTGCTGCAGACTTTTGGACACTGGTCTGAGACTCTGGCTAGACCTGGACTTACATTTAACAATCGTTTAAATTTATATGTCAAACAACTGCATTCTAAGTTCCACTGCTCCCTTTTTGTCCTCTACCTTTCTGTTTGGTATTTACTTATATGCGGGGAAGTGAAGTGTTATGGCAGTTATGGTAGCAATATATAGATCTTCTTAAACTGCATAACCCCTGTTATAGCCTCCTTTGCACATTTCTTATGGGATTTCTGTTTATTATAAGAGCTGGGTACTTGAGCCTCCTGTATTCTTACTATCACCGCAGGTAGCCTTATTTATTTAGAGGCAGCAATTTTATTCTTCTAATGTGTTTCAAAGCCTATGTTAACACATACTCTGACCTCCCACCTGAGAGCTTGGCCTGGACTGGTATCTAATAACCGTTTAAAGTCATTTGTTAAACAGCAGTGTTTTTATTAGGTATCGTAGAAACACATGGAATGCTTAACTATAAGTTGTTATTTGTATCTGTATTGGATAATGGTTTGATGGGGCAGCTATGATGGTAACCAATAGTCCTCATGTACCCATGCTACCCCTGACATTGCCTCCTCTGCACATTTATATTAATATTTTTGCCTGTTATAAGAACTGTGCACCTAATACTTATGTATCCCCCTTCTTACTATATATACATTTGTTTGTTTAAGTACAGTAGTTCCATCCCAGGGTTGCCTTATCTTGATAATTCTAATTGTTTCCATAGGGTGGTGTCTTGGGGTCCCGCTGTCTACGGCCGGGGCAGGGGGTCCCTGACACCAGAGATTAGTATGAAGGCAGGCTTTGGATGACCTACAATATCATGTAACTAGTAATATAAACCTTGTCTGCTGTGTGTCTGCATCAGTAAAGAAAACCTCCCTATAAACCTATAGTTTATTTTATAATATGCTTACACCATAAGTGAAATACTGCTCATTAGCTGGATCTATACAACTGCTGAATATAAATTTGCGTTAGCCTAGCCTTGTCTCCCCCCAGACATGTGTAAATGTTTATGACCCCTTCTAATACTGCCTATAGGGATGATGACCCTTTTTCTATAATATAATTTTAAATATATCCACATATGCTAACCCCCCCCCCCCTCCGGTGTACTCATACTAGTAGCAAGAATGTCTTTTTTTTTCCCCTTCATGACAATTACACAGTAAAAGCGATACAAAAAAAAAAAAAAACCTGAGGTTCAGTCAGTGAGTCCCAAAAGTGGTCTCCTAGTGTTAATGTAACCTTCTGTTCTTTTTTCTTCTTAATACATAGGTTATAAGGTCCAAGAGTGGCCTATTTGATCAGTTAAGAAGGTTTAAAAATGTTCCATGGCATACTGTTGGATTACTTTTCTCTTTTGTTTTACTACAGCAATGGTACATATTATTTGCTTTATGTTTTATGGATAATAGACACTGTTTTCCTCATATGCTATTACAATATGTAACTTATTTCATGTGCCTTATACAGGCAGTTTTGGACTGTATATGTAAAATGCTGTATTGCCTTATTTGTATGCCTAAACTTTACCTCAAATAAAAAAAAAAAAAAAAAAAAATTAACCGGAGTTGTAACGTGTATTTATGTGTCTAGGGTCTTAAAAAGCTTTTCAGCAATTTGGCCATCCTCAATAATGTGTGTTGTCCCCTTTACTACCACTTTATAGGGATAGATCAAGGCTGCTCTGTACCCCTGTTGAATGAATTTAGAGCAGATCAGGGCTAGCTCTCTTCTCTTTAAGGCTGTATCTGCCGAAAAATCTTGAAAGATCAAGATCCTATTATCCTCTATAATAATTGGTTGATTTTTATGAAAATACTACAGTAGTAAGTTTTTATCTTTATAATTAAGTAATCTTGCAATTACAGGTCTGGGTCTACTACTATTATTACTGTCTGAGCGGGGAGCATCTATTTTGTGGGCTCTTTCAACTATTATCGGTGGGTGTGTGGATGGGATTTTTAAAGCTTTAATGAGTATGTCAGATATAAAAGGATCAAGATTTTCAAATTGTTTACTTTCAGGAAGACCAATTATTCTTAAATTGTTCCATCTGGAATGGTTTTCAAGATCCTCTAGCCTATCCATCATTTTTTGTAAATTTTTAGTTGAGGTCTCAATTTTAGCACTATGTGAAATTGCTTGATCTTCCAAATCCGAGACCCTCTGCTTTACTTCCTGCAGTCTATTCGAGAACTGCCTTACCTCTTGAGTTAAGGAGGAGATGTCTTGTTTAATTTCAGATTTTAGTGTCTCAAATTTAGGAGCAAGTGCCTCCGCGTTGTTAGTCACTAGCGTCTGCATGTTAAGAATTTCTGGTATTGCTGTGGCATTAATAGGATTTATTTAATGGTCAATAACTGGGTCCTGTGTATTCTTGAGTTTCCTGTCTCTATGACTCCCTGCCATATTTGGGGAAGGGGTTTTAAGAGAGTTAGAAAGAAATTTATCCATGTACCATGTGGTTGGGAGTGGAGGTGAAAAAGGAGACGATTAATAAACCGTTCCTAATAAGTGAGTGCAATAAAACAAGAAGAAAAAAAAAAGGGGGGGGAGGGGAATTGTGAGTGTAATATGCAGTGTTAAAATTATTAATTAAAAGAGAATGAGGTTGTGCCAGTGCAAGAAAAGTGGGAGACTTGTGTCATGAGGCTCCAAGGGCCCAAAAAGTGCAAGGAGCTCAAGGCCAGTTGGTAGTGTGATTTATGGAGAGTGATACAGGTATATTAACTGTAAATTATAATTATGTGAAGTTTGTAAGAACGCCTTTTTTTCCCTTCTTTCCTTCTCCTCTCTCCCCCCTCCCTCCTCCTCTCTCTTCCCCTCTTGTCCTCTCCTCCCTTCGTTCTCCATCTTTTTAGAGGGGCCCGCAGCGTATGAAAAGTATAAGCTTATAGTAAAGTAACCAGCTATTGCTCTTATCACCTAAGTACAGCTTCTAGCTGAGTGGTTTTTTGCTCTATTCCTATCTCTCCTCTTACAGTTAATTGACAGTAATTCAGAATAAACTTGTTGTAACACCTGGTAAAGTTTCCTCTTTATCTCAATTGGCCCCAATATGGGCTTCTTTACCCAAATTATGTCTTGTTGATATTAACCCTTTGTGTTGTCTAAAGTTAGCGAGCAGTCTTAATTTTATAACAGACAGATTAATTTCTGTTTCAAGGAAGAAAGCAACCAAGAATTTTAAGATGCTATCTTTCAACCCCGGAATATTAGATGGTTCTGACCATAGAGGGGTTAAGTAAAGAGCTATACCTTTGTTAGTTTGGGCAAACTTTCAGGAGTGAGTTTTACAGCCCAATTAAGACTTACTATGACTCCTCTCTTTTTTATTTTCCCCCCTCTCCCTCCTCAGTCTATTGTTGTATAAGAAAAAGTGGGAGGTAAAAAACCTTTTAAGAAAGAGTGTAGAATTAGGTCCTCATACGGAAATCTAAGAAATAGAAGGTATTTAAATCAGTTGAAAGCAGGATATTTACAGTTTTCCCCGCCCTCTCCCGAGCTTTATAGATAGTCTACAAATACAGAGGTGGAGAGGAGAGCTTAAGTTAAAAAATTCATCTCAATCCCCCTGAATGCCAAAATTCTCTGGTTACCTTAACAAAACTTAATTGTATGGCCTTCCTTCCCTTCCCCTATTCCCTTCCCTTTTTCCTCTTTCCTCTCCTTTAGCTAATTATGAAAGAAGTAAAGTCACTCTGTGGTTTCAATTTAGATACAAGAAATAAACAAATTTCACAGACAAGTAAAGACTTTGTTGCTTAACTTAATGGGTATGTTACGTGCTGTAAACTTTAGTACTTATTTAAGCCTCTAAACCTTAGTGGTTCTTTAAAGGGTGTAGTTTCGTTATCAGCAATGGCAAGCCTATACACTTATTTATCAAATACAATTTACCAATAATATTAAGGATTCTTGTTACAATTTTTAGATCAACACATCAACTTCTTTTTTTGCCTCTGTAGACAATATTACATAAGTAAATAGATAGATAGGTGATAGTTGTCCCAGAGTGCAAAGTACAGGATAAATACAAACAATTGGAATTAACTTCCTAGACAAAAACTCTTCATGTCCTCCACATGAGCTGGGAGATTGTGCTCAGGGTAATCTAAGCTGGGTAACAAAAGTTCTCTGGGTAGATGTCCAGATATAGTATATGTCCTCTATTAGCTCAGAGTTAGGAATAAGACTTTATGTACACAAGTCCCCAATACTTGACAATGTAGCTTTTTAGAGCCATAAAGGTAACATAGATGATACGCTGTTACTTTCTCCTTCCTATTATTTCTGTGTTTCCCCTTGTTTGTATACCCCCAAAAAAAATTTTTTTCTCTTTTTGCTTCGATATGTCCCAGCACAAGATTGCTCAGGCTAACACAGAGATAATTTTATTATCCTCAGATGTATTATTCCTCCCCTGTCTTCCCTTTCTTTATATTTGAATATTTATGTAACCATTCTCATATGAGGGTGAGATAAGCCTGCTTCCCTCTATGTGGCCCCGAGTTCCTCTTTCCACCTGGAGAAATATATCCTTATCTAGAGAGACTCACCTCCTCCTCCGCTGCCCGATTTTCCTTATGTAAATAGCCGGTGAGGGAGACCAGCGAGGTTGTAGGTCAAAGAAGCAGGAAGATGCCGAAAAGGACTCCTACTGGACACACCGGTCCTATATGCAGCAACAGTTCCCCTCAACCCCTCTCGCGCAGCACCGGTGGGAGAGGGGGAGGAAGGAGCAGTACCAAGAGCCTTCTCGTAACAAGACTTAGCCCAAGACGTGTTCCTCCTGTCTGCCGCAAATCTCAGCGCCTCCTCCCACGCAGCACCGGTGGGAGAGGAGGCAGTGCGGTCGCAATACGATCACCGGGGAGCAGAGGCACTTCTCACAGCAAGCCGCCGGTCCCTCTTCTTTCAAGTGTTTGAAGGTGAGCACACCAAGTGCAGCTTAGCAGGCGTAGCGGGAGCGGAGGGGTAGGGAGACTTGGAACAGGGCGTTTTGTAGTGACACACGGGAGCGTAAGCAGGTCCAGAGATGTTTCAGGCAGGTTAAACACTTCTCTCTCTCTCGTTTTCTTTTTATGCAACGATCCCAGGGGAGGAATGGTTGTTCATGAATGGTATTACTGATGATAAGCCCAATTGCTGTAATGACTAAAAACGGGTTGTAGGTCCTTTTCAGCAGCTTGTCAGTGGGTTGAATATCCACTGCGTGGGACCCGGAGATGGTGATACAAACTATCCAGGTAGCAGCCCCAGAGAGTGGGGAGGTGCGAAAATCCTACCGCCAGGTGCTATGGGACTGGAGTAGAGAGCTCAGCAGCATGAGCTTTGCTCCTCCTCCACCGGAACCCCTAGAGCATCCAAAGCATCCAAAGCATCTAGAGCATGCAATTTTAAGCAACTTCCTAATTTACTCCTATTGTAATTTTTTCTTTGTTCTCTTGCTATCTTTATTTGAAAAAACAGGAATGTAAGCATACTGGCCAGTCCATTTTTGGTTCAGAACCTGGGTAGCACTTGCTGATGGGTGCCTACATTTAGCCAGGTCTTTGAGTAATTAGTAATAGTTTCTAGAGGCTGCGATAGTGACATTTCCATGGCTGTATTAATCTGTGATGCACTGTCCCTTTAAGAGAGTCACTTTTTTAGATTCTGAAAACTAGATCAAAATAAAGCAAACACATTTTATTTTAAAGGATAACTTTACACGGGATTCTTACTGTATTATTCAGTTATAGTTTGTAATGAGGAAAAGGCCAAACAGAATCCAAACTCAACAAAAATATAAACAGTATTTTTTCCTCTCAAAATTTTCCCAGTGCATCTCACTAAATGAACAGAACAGCACTTATGTCAGATCCCAATCAGTAATTTTGATGCTTTAAAGTGTATTTAAAACCAGAAAGCATATCCAGCATGCACTTTAGATTCAGTATGCATAAAAAGACTCTAAATCCAAAGGAAGGATAGATTCACACTAAGGAGGTAAATCCAACATTCAAGATGGGTTGGAAGTAATAGTAAAAGTCCTGTTTTTATGAAAATCTGTCAGCAGAAACAGGTTTAATATGAAGTTGGTTTTTCAGACAGATTTCTTACAACACAAGGCAGCAATTAAAGGCCTAGATTACGAGTTGTGTGTTAGTTTTAAAAAGCAGTGTTAAGAGGTCCTAACGCTGCTTTTTAAAGTCTGCTGGTATTACGACTCTTGAAGGTACAGTTGTTCCGCTCACTTTTTTGGCCAAACTCGGAAATACCGCGAATCCACTTACGTCAATTGCGTATCCTATATTTTCAATGGGACTTGCATAGCGCCAGTATTACGAGTCTGACCAAAAGTGAGCGGTACACCCTCTCCTGTCAAACCTGGTACCGCATTTAAAAGTCAGTAGTTAAGAGTTTTACACTACAATGCCTTAGCATAAAACTCTTAACTAAAATGCTAAAAAGTACAGTAACACCCATAAACTACCTATTAACCCCTAAACCAAGGCCCCCCCACATCACAAACACTAAAATAAATATTTTAACCCCTAATCTGCTGAACCAGACATCGCCACCACTATAATAAATATATTAACCCCTAAACCGCCGCACTCCCGCATCGCAAACACTATTTAAATATTATTAACCCCTAATCTGCCGGCCCTAACATCGCCGCCACCTACCTACATTTATTAACCCCTAATCTGCCACCCCCAACGTCGCCGCCACTATAATAGTTATTAACCCCTAAACCTAACCCTAACACCCCCTATTATTATTATTATTATTATACTTTATTTATAAAGCTCCATCATATTCTGCAGCGCTGTCCATGGATGCAGATCATTTAACTAAAACAATAGTATAAAACTTTTAAGACTAAGAGACAGGACAGAATTTACAAACACATACAGGAGGAATTGAGGGCCCTATTCCCGTGGAGCAGGTCATTGTTGGATCTTAGTGGGTGGGCTGGAGTATACTTGTTGATTAGAGAGGATAGGTAGAGGGGAGCGGAGTTGGTGAGCGCTTTGTATGCAAGGGTGAGAATTTTTAATTTAATTCTGCTGTGTATGGGGAACCAATGAAGGGACTCGCAGAGAGGTGCAGCAGATACAGAGTGACGGGAAAGGTGGATCAGCCTGGCAGAGGCATTTAGGATGGATTGAAGAGGGGAGAGGCGGGAAAGAGGAAGGCCAGTAAGTAGGTTATTGCAGTAGTCAAGTCAGGAAATAACAAGGGAATGGATTATTTGCTTTGTGGTGTTAGCGCACAGAAAAGGTTGAATCTTGGAAATGTTGCGTAGATGGTTGTGGCAGGATGTAGAAAGCGATTGGATATGGGGGGGTGAAGGATAGATTTGAGTCAAGTGCAACTCCGAGGCAGCGGACTTGGGGCGATGGAGAAATGGTAATGCCGTCAACAGGGATAGAGAAGTCACAGGCCGGCGTAGAGCTTGAGGGGGGATAAGGAGGAGCTCTGTCTTGGACATGTTAAACTTTAGGTGGTGAGAGGCCATCCAGGAAGAAATACCAGATAAGCAGTTGCTGACATGAGAAAGGACAGAGGGAGAGAGAGCAGGGGTGGAGAGGTAGATCTGGGTGTCATCAGCATAGAGGTGATATTTGAAGCCATAACTGTTGATAAGTTTACCGAGAGAAGTATAAATGGAGAAGAGTAGAGGACCCAGAACAGATCCTTGAGGTACTCCAACAGACAGAGGCATTAGAGAGGAGGAGTCATTGGCAAATGACACAGAAAAAGACCTGTGAGAAAGATAAGAGTGAAACAGGAAAGAGCAGCGCCACAGAGGCCAAAAGAGCTAAGGGTCTGTAGGAGGAGGGGGTGGTCAACTGTGTCGAAGGCAGCTGAGAGGTCAAGTAGGATGAGTATGGAGTAGTGGCCAATATTTTTTGCAGAGAGAAGATTGTTCATAACCTTGGTAAGGGCAGTCTCAGTTGAGTGTTTGGAGCGGAATCCAGATTGCAGGGGGTCAAGCAAGGAGTTGGCAGACAGGAAGTGGGCTAGGCGATTGTAGACTAGTTTTTCAAGGAGTTTTGATGTTAGTGGGAGCAGTGATATCGGGCGGTAGCTTTCAGGAGAATTAGGGTCAAGGGAGGGTTTTTTGAGTATGGGAGTGACTATTGCATGTTTGAAAGAAGATGGGAATGAGCCGGTAGAAAGAGTTAGGTTGAAGATGTGTGTAAGAGCAGGAGTGAGGGTAGAAGATAGGGAGGGTATTAGATGGGAAGGTATAGGGTTGAGTCGGCAGGAAGTGAGGCGTGAGGAAGATAGCAAGGAGGAAACTTAATTCTCGGTGGCTAGATGGAGGATGCAGAGGGTGGCAGAGGGAGTAGCAGGGCCTGTTGATGGAGTATTGCAGGTTGGTGTTGGGATGTTGCTCCGGATAGAATGTGTTTTGTTTAAAAAGTAGTCTGCCAAGTCTTGAGCACTAAAGACAGATGAGGGTGGTGGAGCAGGAGGGTAGAGGAGAGAGTTAAAGGTGGAGAAGAGTCATTTAGGGTTTGAGGAAAGAGTAGATATAAGGGAGGAGAAGTAGGTTTGCTTGGCTAAGTGAAGGGCACAAGTGTATGAATGAAGCATAAACTTATAGTGTATGAAGTCCGGTTCAGAGTGAGTTTTCCTCTAGACACGCTCAGCAGTACGGGAGCATTTTTTGCAAATAGCGTGTTTGCTGAGAGTGCCAGGGCTGCAACTCACGGCATGATGTTTTGCGCAGCTGGGGAGGGGCAAGTGTGTCTAGTGCAGAGGAGAGAGTTTTGTTATAGTGGGATGTTGTGAGTTCAGGGCAGGTTATAGTGGAAGTGTGAGGGAGGAGATCTTGAATAGTTTTTGAAAACTGGAGCGGATCTACAGCATGCAGATTTCTACAGCTGCGGGGGCGGGATGGAGGAGTTGGTTTAGCTGTTGCATTAATATTATAGGTGACCAGGTGATGGTCTGAAATGGGAAAGGGGCGACAGGTGAGGTCAAATATAGAACAGAGGTAGGAAATTACCAGGTCGATGGAATGTCCATCACGGTGGGTAGGGATTGGGAATAGGGTGGATTGTGAGAGACGGAAGGAGGATGTAAGTGAAAGAAGTTTAGAGGCAGCAGGGGCAGATGGGTTGTCAATGAGAATGTTGAAGTCCCCAAGAATTAGGGTTGGTATATTTGTAGAGAGAAAGTGAGGAATCCAGGTGGCAAAGTTGTCAAGGAAATGGGAGGTAGGTCCAGGAGGGCGATAGATGACTGCCACTCTGAGGGAGAGGGGGGAGAACAGGCGAATACAGTGGACTTCAAAGGAAGAGAAGGAGAGAGATGGGATTGAAGGTAGGTACTGATAAGTGCAAGAGTAACCTAAATTGCAATTACACCTAACACTACACTACAATTAAATTAATTACCTAAATTAAATACAATTAATTACAATTACATAAAATTATCTAAAGCACAAAATCCTCCCACTAAATTACATAAAATAATAAATAAATTACAAGACTTTTAAACTAATTACACCTAATCTAATCCCCCTAACAAAATAAAAAAGCCCCACCAAAATAAAAAAAGCCCTACCCTATACTAAATTAAAAATAGCCCTTAAAAGGACCTTTTGCGGGGCATTGCCCCAAAGTAATCAGCTCTTTTACCTGAAAAAAATACAATCCCCCCCCAACATAAAACCCACCACCAACATAAACAACCCTACTCTAAAACCCACCCAATCCCCCCTTAAAAAGCCTAACACTAACCCCTTGAAGATCACCTTACCGGGAGACGTCTTCACCAAACCAGGCAGAAGTGGTCCTCCAGACGGGCAGAAGTCTTTATCCAACCGGGCAGACGTGGTCTTCCAGATGGGCAGAAGTCTTCATCCAGACGGCATCTTCTATCTTCATCCATCCGGCGCGGAGCGGGTCCATCTTCAAGACGTCTGACGCGGAGCATCCTCTTCTTTCCACAGCTGACGACTGAATGAAGGGTCCTTTAAATGGCATCATCCAAGATGGCGTCGCTTCAATTCTGATTGGCTGATTCTATCGTGTTGGTATAGGCTGGAACACAGGTTTTTTAGCTTCACCGCAAAACTCATAATGGCAGCGCTATGGTAATTCCATGAAAAAACATATTTTTTTCTAGTGTTCGGGACTGATGTTGCGTTACAAGACTCGTAAAGGCTGTGTTACTGTTTTGAAATTACCATTTTTTCAGCCTTAAAACATGAACACAAAACTCGTAATCTACCTGATAGAGAATATAATTCTAAAAAAGTTTCCTATTTACTCTTTTATAAAACTTCTCATGATATTCTTTGTTGAAGAGATACCTAGGTAGGTAGCGTGCACGTGCCTGAAGTACTACATGACAGGAAATAGTGCTGCCATCTAGTGCTCCTGCTAATGTATAGCATTGTTGCAAAAATGCTTCCATATAGTGCCACCGACACGTGCACACTTCTGAGCTTACAGCCTTGCTTTTCAACAAAGGCTAAAAAGAAAACTAAGAAAATTTGATAACAGATGTAAATTGGAAAGTTGTTTACAATGGTATGTTCTATCTGAATCATGAAAGAAAAATGTGGGTTTTACTGTCCCTTTAAGGCATTCCCTGCCCAGGTGCTGTGTTAATTAATTGTCGCCTAGATTACGAGTTTTGCGTTAGCGGCTGTGGGGTGCTAACGAGCAGTTTATGCTCACTGCTCACTTACAGACAGTGCTGGTAAACGTAAAGCAAACTTTTGCTCCACATCTCACCTCAATACCAGCGCTGCTTACGTTAGCGGTGAGCTGGTAAAAACGTGCTTGTGCACGATTTCCACATAGGGATCAATGGGGGACAGCTGGCTTAAAAAAACCTGCAAAAAAGCAGCGTAAAGCTCCTAACGCAGCCCCATTGATTCCTATGGGGAAAATACATTTATGTCTACACCTAACACCCTAACATGAACCCCGAGTCTAAACACTCATAATCTTACACTTATTAACCCCTAATCTGCTGCCCCCGACATCGCCAACACATACATTATACTTATTAACCTCAAATATGCCGCTACGGACACCGCCGCCACTTACATTATACTTATGGACCCCTAATCTGCCGCCCCCAACATCGCAGACACCTACATTTTATTTATTAACCCCTACTCTGCCACCCCCAATGTCGCCGCAACCTACCTACATTTATTAACCAATAATCTGCCGCCCCCAATGTCGCCGCCACTATAATAAAGTTAATAACCCCTAAACCTAAGTCTAACCCTAACACCCCCTAACTTAAATATAATTAAAATAAATCTAAATAAAATTACTACAATTAACTAAATAATTCCTATTTAAAACTAAATACTTACCTATAAAATAAACCCTAAGCTAGCTACATCTGAGAGCAGTAGTTATGAGTTTTATGCAAGAAAACTGTTACATAAAACTCATAACTAAAGTCTTACAAAGTACACTAACACCCATAAACTACTTATTAACCCCTAAACCGAGGCCCTATTGCACACTATATTAAACCTATTAACCCCCAATCTGCCGCTGCCAACATCGTGGCCACTATACTAAAGTTATTAACCCCTATTGCCCCGCACCCCAATATTGTCCACACTATAATAAATATATTAACTCCTATTCCGCCGCTCCCCAACATCGCTGCCACTAAATAAAGCTATTAACACCCACATCACTACCACTAAATAGACCTATAACCCCTAAACCTCCAGCCCCCCACAATGCAACAACCTAAATTAAACTATTAACCTCTAAACCTAACCCTAACCTTAAACCAAACCCTAACACCCCCTAACTTTAACGTAATAAAAATAGAGCTAAATAAAAGTTACAATTATTAACTAAATAATACCTATTTAAAACTAAATACATACCTGTGAAATAAAACCTAAGCTAGCTACAATATAACTAATAGTTATATTGTTACTAGCTTAGGTTTTATTTTTATTTCATAAGTAAGTTTGTATTTATTTTAACTAGATAGACTAGTGTCAGGATATCTGTGAGTGTTATTAAATTATTTATATATATATATATTTGTCTACCCCAAATGATCCATTTATTTGTGAGGCTGTAACTACAGCAGACCCCCCTTCTCTACCTTATACATCTAAAGGATTCAAAAGAGAGCATTGGTCTCATTTGTTCAGAACAAAGCCCTAGGGTGATGGAGTCAAATATTCTGTGTTTTGGTGGAAAATATGCTCAGAAGCCCCTTGAAGATTCTCAATATACATCCTGATCTGGGAGACAAAAGCAAAAACAAAAGGGCGACCCCTAGTGCAGATCAATGATGAACCAGTAGTGGAAATCTGTTAGTGCTAACGAATGGATACTCACAGTGTGAATTGCACCCTGTAGTGCAAATGTAGCATACTAGGAATATTATAGTGTCCTAGTGCACAAATCCACCCCAAAACGGCACTGTCGTGATGTCAAATTAACTTTTTCCTTCACATTCCATTTGATGATAGTGGAATATGATAGTGGAATATTCCACTATCATCAAATGGAATGTGAAGGAAAAAGTTCATTTGACATCACGACAGTGCCGTTTTGGGGTGGATTTGTGCACTAGGACACTATAATATTCCTAGTATGCTACATTTGCACTACAGGGTGCAATTCACACTGTGAGTATCCATTCGTTAGCACTAACAGATTTCCACTACTGGTTCATCATTGATCTGCACTAGGGGTCGCCCTTTTGTTTTTGCTTTTGATTTCCAGAATACAGATATTCCTTCTGCGTTTGGGAGGAGTAGCCCTCTAGAATAGTGCACAGTCAGCTGGGACACTGTGAAGTTCCCAGACCGCTCATCTAGGCATTACCTTTGCCTCTCCACATTGTGAGTATGCTTACTTTTGCATTATCTCCCATATAAAAATTGGCTACACTAGGAGGCGCCCTTCTCTCTCCTTTCTGTTTTTCTACAGTGATTCATTTCCTGATCTGGGAGACGCATATGCCAACCTTCACTAACAGTGACGTAATAATTTAACACAATGGCTCACTTGATTTCCTTTGAGGCTTAAATATATGCAAAAGTTAATTACCCCTGCTGTGTTTGAATACATAAAGCTCAGACATATGTCTCAAATGGAAAATAACAAGAGTTGATTACCCCTGCTGTGTTAAATACACATCTGTACTGAGCCAAGCAGAAACACATGTTGCATTGTAGCTGTTAAATTTATTTTAAAGTACAACTTGTATAATTTTCAATACTGTATAAAAATGTATAATTCCATGGATCTGAGAAATGCATTTCAGATTTGTAATACATTAAATGAATAACTACGTAAGTATATATAAATGCTTAAGTTGTTTCAAAATAAATAAAATTTTCTTTGTTTTCCAGAAATCTAGTGAAAATTACAAGAAAGAACTGATGTGAAGATGAAATTTCTAAATAAGATGCCATTAGTTGACATATAGATGCATCATAGATCTTGGGTCCATGTTTTAAACACAGTTGAGACATGTATTAATAAATAACTATAATAAATAACTATAATACTCATATATTTCATTGATTGATGCTACTAGTCCCTAAAAAAATGCAACTTTTAAGACAGCTTATAAAATGTGATAAATAAAATACTCATGTTTCATATTAAAATAATCAGAAAAAATGGCACTATATGGTCTCGTCTATTTTAAAATTGTAAGTGATTGATACTGGAAATTCTGGTTGTTTGCTGCCCCCTGGGGGATGAAGACTGGTATGACAGCCAAACAAATTGACTGTTTAAAACATATGTTCCCAGTAGGCCAATCAAATGTTTTAGCTCGAAGGGCCAATCAATGCTAAGCTCTGTTAGGACCAATCCAAAGACAAGCTCCGAGGACCTTTCAAAATTCTGTGGGAGTGATTAAGGAAAAGGAGGAGGCTTTCTTTATTTTTGGATAAAGATGCATACACACTCTAAGAAAAGGATATGGACAGACTCAAAGAAGCATTAACTTTTGGAGAGAAAAATACATAGGTTTTGGTGCCAAGTATATTTTCTGCCATTTTGGGGACACTTTCCTGAACAAAGAAAGATTAACAATTCTTGAGGTCTATACCTTTGCACATTGTGAGTAAACCCTCCATAGATGATCCAAAAGGAACTCTGGAAGCTGAAACATTGATTTGGTTATTTGGGTAAAGTATAAGAAACTATTAAGTATATATATATATAATATTTAAATCAAAGGCATTCTAAGACTATAGTTATATTACAGCTGGTAAATTTAAAGAGCATACTTTGTATTTTAAGTTCATATTCATAGTCCTGTGTAATTTAAAACTAGTCAAATTTGGTGCTAAGTAATTGATATGTGCATATATATATTATAATTTGCCTTATTGTAGCTAAATAAGATTTATTTCAGCTCAGACAAATTGACTGTTTGCATTAATAATATATATAATTTCTGATTTTTTTAATTGGAGTTATATAGCATAATTTGTGGGCAAAGTAGCTTAATTATACTTGTCCGAAAGTTAGAGGTCCATATTGTGGTATTTTAACACAACTTTGATTTGATTTTGGGTACATTTGGTTTGCTTTGTAAAGAATATTGTAACAGCATAAGTGTGTATCATCTGATTCATAATATGATTTCTATAAATATAATTCAATGTGTTTATAACTTTAACTAATATAAAGAATTTAGGAATAAATATTAATTTCATTTGTTTCATATATATACATTTTAATTGGGAATTATTTTAAAGAATAATTAATAAATTGTATTATAACCCTGGTATATACTGACATATTATGTGGATGCACCGCTGTAGATATTATTAACTTTATCACATTGATATAATATTTTTTGTAGTAAAAAGAAATTATTATCTCAGAAAAAAAAATATTATTTTTTTAAAATTTTAAGATTATTTTTTTTTTTCTGGTTGGTAAAAATTGTATTAGCATTTTAATTTAACCAAATACAAAGCCAAAATAATAATGTCTGTTACTAGAAGTGAATCAAATTAATCTATACATAGTATTGAAATATGTTCCCCAAGATTACCCTTCACTAAAAAGAGGTTTAATATTGTGGGTGATTTAAATTATTATATGGATATGTTTTCAATTAAGGCTAAAAATATTGCTATTGATGATGGAAGGTGGAATGAAAAAAGTGAATTATTCCAAGAATTATTAAAAATGAATTAATGCAAAAATCTCAAAAAACAGGATAAACTAATACTAAAATATTGGCCCCTTGTAATATGCATTATTGACGAAATGTCTACACTTCTTATAAAAAAGGAATTGCAAATACAGGAGCTAGATGATGATATTCGCTCATCATGCAAGTGCAAAGAGAGTTTAGAAATGGCCGAAAATTATATTGTTACATTTAAGCAAGACATGGCCGCCTTAGATAAGCATAACCTAAATTTACTAGCCAAAATACAAGTTAAATAAACAACTCGCGCAAAGCTAGAAAGAACTTACGCCTAGATTATGAGTTTTGCATTAGAGGCTGTGCGGTGCTAACGAGCAGTTTATGCTCACCGCTCACTTACAGACAACACTGGTATTACGGGTCTTTACAAACCCGGTGTTAGCCGCAAAAAAAGTGAGCGTAGAGCAAAATTTTGCTCCACATCTCACCTCAATACCAGCACTGCTTACGTTAGCGGTGAGCTGGTAAAACGTGCTCATGCACAATTTCCCCATAGGAATCAATGGGGGAGAGCCGGCTGAAAAAAACCTAACACCTGCAAAAAAGCAGCGTAAAGCTCCTAACGCAGTCCCATTGATTCCTATGGGGAAAATACATTTATGTCTACACCTAACACCCTAACATGAACCATGAGTCTAAACACCCCTAATCTTACACTTATTAACCCCTAATCTGCCACCCCCGACATCACTGACACCTGCATTATACTTATTAACCTCTAATCTGCCACTCTGGACACCGCCGCCACCTACATTATACTTATGAACCCCTAATCTGCCACCCCCAACATCGCTGACACCTACATTTTATTTATTAACCTCTACTCGGCCACCCCCAATGTCGCCACAACCTACCTACATTTATTAACTCCTAATCTGCCGCCCCCAACGTTGCCGCCACTATAATAAAGTTATTAACCCCTAAACCTAAGTCTAACCCTAACCCTAACACCCCCTAACTTAAATATAATTAAAATAAATCTAAATAAAATTACTACAATTAACGAAATAATTCCTATTTAAAACTAAATACTTACCTATAAAATAAACCCTAAGCTAGCTACAATATAACTAATAGTTACATTGTAGCTAGCTTAGGGTTTATTTTTATTTTACAGGCAACTTTGTATTTAATTTTAACTAGGTAGAATAGTTATTAAATAGTTATTAAATATTTAATAGCTACCTAGTTAAAATTAAGGCAAATTTACCTGTAAAATAAAACCTAACCTAAGTTACAATTACACCTAACACTACACTACAATTAAATTAATTACCTAAATTAAATACAATTAATTACAATTAAATAAAATTATCTAAAGTGCAAAAAAAACCAAACACTAAATTACAGAAAATATTAAAGAAATTACAAGATTTTTAAACTAATTACATGTAATCTAATCCTCCTAACAAAATAAAAAAATCCCCCCCCCCCAAAAAAAAGCCCTACCCTACACTAAATTAAAAATAGCCCTTAAAAGGGCCTTTTGCTGGGCATTGCCCCAAAGTAATCAGCTCTTTTACCTGAAAAAAACATTTCAATTCCCCCCCAACATTAAAACCCACCACCCACACAACCAACCCTACTCTAAAACCCACCCAATACCCCCTTAAAAAAACCTAACACTAACCTCTTGAAGATCACCTTACCAGGAGACGTCTTCACCCAACCGGGCAGAAGTGGTCCTCCAGATGGGCAGAAGTCTTCATCCATCCGGCAGGGGTTAATAGGTAGTTTATTGGTGTTAGTGTACTTTTTAGCACTTTAGTTAAGAGTTTTATGTTACGGTGTTAGCCCATAAAACTCTTAACTACTGACTTTTAAATGCGGTATCAGTCTTGACAGAATAGGCTGTACCGCTCACTTTTTGTTAGACTCGTAATACCGGCGTTATGCAAGTCCCATAGAAAATATAGGATACACAATTGACTTAAGTGGGTTTGAGGTATTTTCGCATCTGACCAAAACAGTGAGCAGTGAGCCTGTAATTTCAAGACTCGTAATACCAGTGGGCATTAAAAAGCAGCGTTGGGACCTCTCAACGCTGCTTTTTAACCCTAACGCACAACTCATAATCTAGCCAAGAGTATTTTAAGCTCATATTCATAGTCCTGTGTAGTTTAAAACTAGTCATATTTGGTGCTAAGTAATTGATATGTGCAATTATATATATATATATATATATATATATATATATATATATATATATATATATATATATAGAATATGAAAAGATGAAAGCACTCACTGGACTATGGACAACAGTATCAATAAAATATCCTTTATTGTGACGTTTCGGGACCAACAGCGTCCCTTCTTCTGACAAGCAACAAGTAAAAAAAGGCAAACATTTAAAGGCCCCTAAACCACTCCCCATAGTGACCTACCAATCAAAATGTGCCGTGTGCAAAGGTAAATGAGCCGTGTGCAAAACCGGCATTAATCTCAGTGTTAAAGACTCAAATACAAATTAATATTGTGAAAAGTGTACATTGATTCATGTCTATGTGTATATAATAATATCACTGTGTGTGTGTGGTGCTAATTTCTCAAAAACTGTATCCGATCATATACATGCTCAATACTTTCCATAGTGCGTTAATCCTAATAAAAAGAAAACAAAAACCTGATAGGCGGAGATCGCACACCCCTGTTGTGTGATAGGCTCAGCAAATATGTCTCACAAGCCCACACCTTCAAAAGCATCGCAAGCCAACTGCGAGAGCAAAACATGTAAACAACTGACCTGATTGGCTACATGTGACCTAACAGACTCACTGTCAATAGCGGTGCCGGAACTACTGATCTAATGGTTGTCATGGTTCCCACAACAAACAGGTCCCCCTGCCGCATAACAGGACATCCACAATAGTCCTAAAAACCTCTAATTGTCAACGCTTCAAGTCCCTGTGCAACACAAACCACATGACGTAGAAACGGCATTGTTCACGGCTTAAACACCACGCCGCGATCCCCATTGCCTAATGCCGCGGTTGCTATGGTAACCCGTATACAAAGCACAAACCTCGATTGTTGCTGTGTGTTGTGCCAACTGGACACAACACCCATGACATCAAAAACGGCTTTACTCACATCTCAAGCCGCCATAACCCTAATGTCACGGTTACTATGGTAACCTGTATAAAACACCAGCCACAAATGTGGCTGTCTATTGTGCCAACTGAGTACATGATCTGGTACTAGGAGCCACCCTCTAACAGGGAATGGCTAGGTTGATCTCCAAATATACAAATGGAAAAAGGGGGAACAAAAAGAACTTTATGCTTGTATATTTGTAACATGCATGTCTGTCTAATAGTATATAGTATCTTACCCAATTAGGTATCAAAGTCAGAATAAACATCTGTTCTTTTAGACCACATCAAAGGCCACAAAGAGAACAACAGCAAATGCCTATACCGAAAATACTTAATTTCAAAAGGACAAAACAGAGACAAAGTGTGGCATGATTCTACCAGTCATCTGCCAACAGATGGTGCTTGCCGCCAGATCACCCCATTCTAGACCACATACATAATAAACAATATTGAAAAATTAGAAAAATAAATAATTAATTAAAATAATGCTACTCCATCGTGTGATATAAATCAAAACTACTCACCACCTAGGTATCAAACCCTCTGCAGAAACATCAGGGTTGAACCTACCCCATACAGGGGGCTTCATCCCAAACTCCTTATATAAAAGAACTTACCACCGATCGTGAAAAAAATAAAAATGTGTATAAACCTATACACAAAATGTTTGAGAATAACCATATTAGTCAGGGTATACCCATATATATCGTAAACTAACCACAAGCAAACCATAATCTTACATCACCATATATAAATCATATAGAATAACTTGCCAATCATATCCAGGCATCAAAAGTGGTAGACATAAAGCACCATTCGTTAACTACAACAACTATTATCAAATCCATTGAGCATGTATAGAAAGCATACCAGTCACCGACATCACCAAAACATGCAAGTGTGACAAGTGTAGTAAAACAAGATTAAAAACAAATAAAAACATAGCCCACCTCATATATTAACATGTTCACAATTAAACATCTAACGGATGGAAATCATGGTACACCATATCTGGTATAATTAGGTAAAATAATTTCAACTCCAAAAAGGAAAAGTAACTCAAGAGTGGGAAGTAGACTCTCATTATTAGCGATACATACAGTGTCGCCTGCCCCCACGGGCATAGAATCAATGAATCAGTGGACTCTCACACCACATATCCATTAAAGAAAGTTCTGCCACCCCGTCTGTATATTTAAACCTCTCTGGGCCAATGTGCATAGTTCATGAATCCAGCGTGCTTCTTTTCTCAGAAGGATCTTGGCTCGGTTCCCTCCTCTTCGTAGGACTGGCACATGATCAATAATTCTGAAGCGTAAGTCGCTCACAGTGTGTCCTGCTTCAAGGAAGTGGCGGGCCACCGGATGTTCTGCCTTTCCCGTGTTAATTGCCGATCTGATACTTGAGCGGTGATTCGCCATCCTCACTCTGGCGTCGTCAGTCGTCTTGCCAGTATAGAATTTTCCACAGGGGCAATTAAGTAGCTATACGATAAATTGGGTTGTACATGTCAGGAAATATTTAATCTGATATCTTTCACGACAATCAGGATGTTGAAATGTCGTGCCAGTGTGCATGCTGTTGCAAGTTACACAACTAATGCATTTATAGCATCCAACTTTTCTCTTCAGCCAGGTTTGTTTCTCATTTTTTAAAGGGATATCAGTCTTTACTAGAAGATCTCTTAGACTCCTACCCCTACGATATGCCAGTCGTGGTGCTGCCCATTCAGTGAATGGTAGTGTAGGGTCACTCTGGAGAATCTTCCATTCCTCCTTTATTGCTTTGGCAATCTGGTGTTGGTCTGGATTATACGTGGTCACAAACGTGAGTTGACGATTTGATGTAGTGTTTGTGGTACTTTGTTCTTGTTGGGCTAGGAGAGCCGATTCCCGTTGTTGCTCTAAGTTCCTTTTATTGTACCCACGTTGAAGGAATCTTTGTGTCATTTCTGACATCTGTGTCTGCATCAGCTCTATGTTTGTGTTGTTTCTTATCACCCTTTGGTATTGCGCTTTAGGAATGTTCCGTATGAGTGCAGGCTGGTGGCAACTTCTGGCATGTAGTAGTGTGTTACGGTCTGTTTTCTTCCGAAACAATGTGGTACCCAGCTTATTGGACGTTTTGAACACCCTGACGTCTAGAAAATCAACTGTGACACTGTTGACCGAGTGTTGAAATTTAATAGTACTATCCATCCCGTTTAAGGTAAGGATCCAGTCGTTCAGGGCCTGTTCGCCATCACGCCATATCAAGAAGACGTCGTCTATATACCGACAATAGTATAGAATGGCATCCATTTCGTACACCTTCATTTGTATGGACTCATAGTCCGCCATAAACAGGTTGGCCAACGATGGTGCCATGTTTGACCCCATCGCGGTCCCTTCAATTTGTAAGTAAAAAGTGTTCTCGAACCGGAAAAAGTTGTTCTCCAAGCACATCTTTAGGAGATCCACCAGAACATCCTCTGGGGGCCCCACATAAGGACTCTTTCGTAGATGGTTGACCACGGCTGCAATCCCCAATTTATGGGGAATTACCGTGTACAGACTACAGACATCCATCGTCACAAGTAGATCAGTTCGTTGTAAATCATCTATTTGGGTAATGGATCGGATGAAGGCATTTGAGTCTTGTGTGTACGATTTCATTCTTTTAACCATTGGCTGCAGATGAAAGTCCAGAAACTCAGCGAGTGGTTGGAGGAGTGATCCCCTTGCTGAAACGATAGGCCTTCCTGGGGGGTGTATGGGATCCTTATGGATTTTTGGTAGCGTGTAGATAATGGGTGTTATAGGATAGTCCCTTTTCAGAAATTTATGTTCCTGTGTGGTTATAAATCCCATTACAAACCACCTGTCAAGTTTTTCATCAATGTGTCTTTTCAATTGATGAGTGGGATCCATTTGGAGGGTCCTATAGGTCTTTCTATCTGTTAGTTGTCCCAGAAGTTCTGATCTGTATTCTTGCATATCCATCACGACCACCGCCCCACCCTTATCTGCCGGGCGTATTATGATGGTCGTGTCTTCTGCTAATGTCTTTAATGCCTGTCTCTCTTCCTTAGACAAATTGTCCACTCTCCGCCTGTTGGGGATTTCTTTGGAGACATGACTCAGATAGTTCGTGTATGCAGTAATGGATGGGTTTTGCGACTTTGGGTCAAATGTTCCAGGTGTTCGGAAGGGTGTTATTTCACTATTATCTGTCTGATAGTACTCCTTGAGTCTCAGATTCCTCCCAAATTTTTGAATGTCGATATAAGTGTCAAATGAATTAGACTTCATTGTCGGAACATAGGATAAACCCTTATTCAATAGGGAGTTTTCTGGCTGTGAAAGCGGTCTCGTACTGATATTAAATACATTATCAATCATCTCCTCTGTATTGGAGGGCGGCGTGACATGCCCCCCCCCCTCCTCGTGTGTGGCCTGTGCCTCGTCCTAAAAAACGAACCGAAGAAGTGTTGGATGGAGTGTGTGGGGTGCCTCTATTATTCGCTCCCCTCATGTTATCCCACTGTAGTCCTCTGTTAGCACCTCTGGATCTTGTGGTGATGCCTCGATATAAAGAGTCTCCGCTAGTTGTTGCCACCTCTGGGTCTGAGCTGTCACCCGAGCTGGTATCAACCGTGTTGATGTTTCTTTTCGTGAATCTTCTTTCACGTCTTGATTTGTAGTTCTGTCTCTCATCTGGTGATAACATCCAACGATATACACTCTTATATGTATAGTCCTGATGAACTGTTTGGAGTTTTCGATTCTTGAAAGCAATAAGTTCTTGTTTATATAACTTGACTTGTTGAGTCAGTTTATCCATCCAATCAACGCTCTTATCTGCTCTGAGTGTGTTGAGTTGTTCCGCTTCAAACACTCGGATTTCAGTTCTCACTTCTTGGAGTAGTCGTCCTGCTTCTCTAATCACAAGAAGCATGAGATCAAATGAGCACTTGTTAAGAATTTTGCACCAATTGGTGCAAAATTCAGCATTTGATCTCCCAATAGTGGGGATGTTTTTCACTCTAAACCCTCGTGGCAGTAATCTCTTTTTATGGTAGTCAGAAAGATATATACCCTGGAGGTTGAGATCTATCTCACGTTGTTTCAATTTCGCCAATGTGTTATACAGAGACTGACATGACTCTTCCACCTGTTGTTCTTCAATGGAGCCAAAGCAACAAGTGAAAAAAGGCAAACATTTAAAGGCCCCTAAACCACTCCCCATAGTGACCTACCAATCAAAATGTGCCGTGTGCAAAGGTAAATGAGCCGTGTGCAAAACCAGCATTAATCTCAGTGTTAAAGACTCAAATACAAATTAATATTGTGAAAAGTGTACATTGATTCATGTCTATGTGTATATAATAATATCACTGTGTGTGTGTGGTGCTAATTTCTCAAAAACTGTATCCGATCATATACATGCTCAATACTTTCCATAGTGCGTTAATCCTAATAAAAAGAAAACAAAAACCTGATAGGCGGAGATCGCACACCCCTGTTGTGTGATAGGCTCAGCAAATATGTCTCACAAGCCCACACCTTCCAAAGCATCGCAAGCCAACTGCGAGAGCAAAACATGTAAACAACTGACCTGATTGGCTACATGTGACCTAACAGACTCACTGTCAATAGCGGTGCCGGAACTACTGATCTAATGGTTGTCATGGTTCCCACAACAAACAGGTCCCCCTGCCGCATAACAGGACATCCACAATAGTCCTAAAAACCTCTAATTGTCAACGCTCCAAGTCCCTGTGCAACACAAACCACATGACGTAGAAACGGCATTGTTCACGGCTTAAACACCACGCCGCGATCCCCATTGCCTAATGCCGCGGTTGCTATGGTAACCCGTATACAAAGCACAAACCTCGATTGTTGCTGTGTGTTGTGCCAACTGGACACAACACCCATGACATCAAAAACGGCTTTACTCACATCTCAAGCCGCCATAACCCTAATGTCACGGTTACTATGGTAACCTGTATAAAACACCAGCCACAAATGTGGCTGTCTATTGTGCCAACTGAGTACATGATCTGGTACTAGGAGCCACCCTCTAACAGGGAATGGCTAGGTTGATCTCCAAATATACAAATGGAAAAAGGGGGAACAAAAAGAACTTTATGCTTGTATATTTGTAACATGCATGTCTGTCTAATAGTATATAGTATCTTACCCAATTAGGTATCAAAGTCAGAATAAACATCTGTTCTTTTAGACCACATCAAAGGCCACAAAGAGAACAACAGCAAATGCCTATACCGAAAATACTTAATTTCAAAAGGACAAAACAGAGACAAAGTGTGGCATGATTCTACCAGTCATCTGCCAACAGATGGTGCTTGCCGCCAGATCACCCCATTCTAGACCACATACATAATAAACAATATTGAAAAATTAGAAAAATAAATAATTAAAATAATGCTACTCCATCGTGTGATATAAATCAAAACTACTCACCACCTAGGTATCAAACCCTCTGCAGAAACATCAGGGTTGAACCTACCCCATACAGGGGGCTTCATCCCAAACTCCTTATATAAAAGAACTTACCACCGATCGTGAAAAAAATAAAAATGTGTATAAACCTATACACAAAATGTTTGAGAATAACCATATTAGTCAGGGTATACCCATATATATCGTAAACTAACCACAAGCAAACCATAATCTTACATCACCATATATAAATCATATAGAATAACTTGCCAATCATATCCAGGCATCAAAAGTCGGCTCATTTACCTTTGCACACGGCACATTTTGATTGGTAGGTCACTATGGGGAGTGGTTTAGGGGCCTTTAAATGTTTGCCTTTTTTCACTTGTTGCTTTGGCTCCATTGAAGAACAACAGGTGGAAGAGTCATGTCAGTCTCTGTATAACACATTGGCGAAATTGAAACAACGTGAGATAGATCTCAACCTCCAGGGTATATATCTTTCTGACTACCATAAAAAGAGATTACTGCCACGAGGGTTTAGAGTGAAAAACATCCCCACTATTGGGAGATCAAATGCTGAATTTTGCACCAATTGGTGCAAAATTCTTAACAAGTGCTCATTTGATCTCATGCTTCTTGTGATTAGAGAAGCAGGACGACTACTCCAAGAAGTGAGAACTGAAATCCGAGTGTTTGAAGCGGAACAACTCAACACACTCAGAGCAGATAAGAGCGTTGATTGGATGGATAAACTGACTCAACAAGTCAAGTTATATAAACAAGAACTTATTGCTTTCAAGAATCGAAAACTCCAAACAGTTCATCAGGACTATACATATAAGAGTGTATATCGTTGGATGTTATCACCAGATGAGAGACAGAACTACAAATCAAGACGTGAAAGAAGATTCACGAAAAGAAACATCAACACGGTTGATACCAGCTCGGGTGACAGCTCAGACCCAGAGGTGGCAACAACTAGCGGAGACTCTTTATATCGAGGCATCACCACAAGATCCAGAGGTGCTAACAGAGGACTACAGTGGGATAACATGAGGGGAGCGAATAATAGAGGCACCCCACACACTCCATCCAACACTTCTTCGGTTCGTTTTTTAGGACGAGGCACAGGCCACACACGAGGAGGGGGGGGCATGTCACGCCGCCCTCCAATACAGAGGAGATGATTGATAATGTATTTAATATCAGTTCGAGACCGCTTTCACAGCCAGAAAACTCCCTATTGAATAAGGGTTTATCCTATGTTCCGACAATGAAGTCTAATTCATTTGACACTTATATCGACATTCAAAAATTTGGGAGGAATCTGAGACTCAAGGAGTACTATCAGACAGATAATAGTGAAATAACACCCTTCCGAACACCTGGAACATTTGACCCAAAGTCGCAAAACCCATCCATTACTGCATACACGAACTATCTGAGTCATGTCTCCAAAGAAATCCCCAACAGGCGGAGAGTGGACAATTTGTCTAAGGAAGAGAGACAGGCATTAAAGACATTAGCAGAAGACACGACCATCATAATACGCCCGGCAGATAAGGGTGGGGCGGTGGTCGTGATGGATATGCAAGAATACAGATCAGAACTTCTGGGACAACTAACAGATAGAAAGACCTATAGGACCCTCCAAATGGATCCCACTCATCAATTGAAAAGACACATTGATGAAAAACTTGACAGGTGGTTTGTAATGGGATTTATAACCACACAGGAACATAAATTTCTGAAAAGGGACTATCCTATAACACCCATTATCTACACGCTACCAAAAATCCATAAGGATCCCATACACCCCCCAGGAAGGCCTATCGTTTCAGCAAGGGGATCACTCCTCCAACCACTCTCTGAGTTTCTGGACTTTCATCTGCAGCCAATGGTTAAAAGAATGAAATCGTACACACAAGACTCAAATGCCTTCATCCGATCCATTACCCAAATAGATGATTTACAACCAACTGATCTACTTGTGACGATGGATGTCTGTAGTCTGTACACGGTAATTCCCCATAAATTGGGGATTGCAGCTGTGGTCAACCATCTACGAAAGAGTCCTTATGTGGGGCCCCCAGAGGATGTTCTGGTGGATCTCCTAAAGATGTGCTTGGAGAACAACTTTTTCCGGTTCGAGAACACTTTTTACTTACAAATTGAAGGGACCGCGATGGGGTCAAACATGGCACCATCGTTGGCCAACCTGTTTATGGCGGACTATGAGTCCATACAAATGAAGGTGTACGAAATGGATGCCATTCTATACTATTGTCGGTATATAGACGACGTCTTCTTGATATGGCGTGATGGCGAACAGGCCCTGAACGACTGGATCCTTACCTTAAACGGGATGGATAGTACTATTAAATTTCAACACTCGGTCAACAGTGTCACAGTTGATTTTCTAGACGTCAGGGTGTTCAAAACGTCCAATAAGCTGGGTACCACATTGTTTCGGAAGAAAACAGACCGTAACACACTACTACATGCCAGAAGTTGCCACCAGCCTGCACTCATACGGAACATTCCTAAAGCGCAATACCAAAGGGTGATAAGAAACAACACAAACATAGAGCTGATGCAGACACAGATGTCAGAAATTACACAAAGATTCCTTCAACGTGGGTACGATAAAAGGAACTTAGAGCAACAACGGGAATCGGCTCTCCTAGCCCAACAAGAACAAAGTACCACAAACACTACATCAAATCGTCAACTCACGTTTGTGACCACGTATAATCCAGACCAACACCAGATTGCCAAAGCAATAAAGGAGGAATGGAAGATTCTCCAGAGTGACCCTACACTACCATTCACTGAATGGGCAGCACCACGACTGGCATATCGTAGGGGTAGGAGTCTAAGAGATCTTCTAGTAAAGACTGATATCCCTTTAAAAAATGAGAAACAAACCTGGCTGAAGAGAAAAGTTGGATGCTATAAATGCATTAGTTGTGTAACTTGCAACAGCATGCACACTGGCACGACATTTCAACATCCTGATTGTCGTAAAAGATATCAGATTAAATATTTCCTGACATGTACAACCCAATTTATCGTATACCTACTTAATTGCCCCTGTGGAAAATTCTATACTGGCAAGACGACTGACGACGCCAGAGTGAGGATGGCGAATCACCGCTCAAGTATCAGATCGGCAATTAACACGGGAAAGGCAGAACATCCGGTGGCCCGCCACTTCCTTGAAGCAGGACACACTGTGAGCGATTTACGCTTCAGAATTATTGATCATGTGCCAGTCCTACGAAGAGGAGGGAACCGAGCCAAGATCCTTCTAAGAAAAGAAGCACGCTGGATTCATGAACTATGCACATTGGCCCCGAGAGGTTTAAATATACAGACGGGGTGGCAGAACTTTCTTTAATGGATATGTGGTGTGAGAGTCCACTGATTCATTGATTCTATGCCCGTGGGGGCAGGCGACACTGTATGTATCGCTAATAATGAGAGTCTACTTCCCACTCTTGAGTTACTTTTCCTTTTTGGAGTTGAAATTATTTTACCTAATTATACCAGATATGGTGTACCATGATTTCCATCCGTTAGATGTTTAATTGTGAACATGTTAATATATGAGGTGGGCTATGTTTTTATTTGTTTTTAATCTTGTTTTACTACACTTGTCACACTTGCATGTTTTGGTGATGTCGGTGACTGGTATGCTTTCTATACATGCTCAATGGATTTGATAATAGTTGTTGTAGTTAACGAATGGTGCTTTATGTCTACCACTTTTGATGCCTGGATATGATTGGCAAGTTATTCTATATGATTTATATATGGTGATGTAAGATTATGGTTTGCTTGTGGTTAGTTTACGATATATATGGGTATACCCTGACTAATATGGTTATTCTCAAACATTTTGTGTATAGGTTTATACACATTTTTATTTTTTTCACGATCGGTGGTAAGTTCTTTTATATAAGGAGTTTGGGATGAAGCCCCCTGTATGGGGTAGGTTCAACCCTGATGTTTCTGCAGAGGGTTTGATACCTAGGTGGTGAGTAGTTTTGATTTATATCACACGATGGAGTAGCATTATTTTAATTAATTATTTATTTTTCTAATTTTTCAATATTGTTTATTATGTATGTGGTCTAGAATGGGGTGATCTGGCGGCAAGCACCATCTGTTGGCAGATGACTGGTAGAATCATGCCACACTTTGTCTCTGTTTTGTCCTTTTGAAATTAAGTATTTTCGGTATAGGCATTTGCTGTTGTTCTCTTTGTGGCCTTTGATGTGGTCTAAAAGAACAGATGTTTATTCTGACTTTGATACCTAATTGGGTAAGATACTATATACTATTAGACAGACATGCATGTTACAAATATACAAGCATAAAGTTCTTTTTGTTCCCCCTTTTTCCATTTGTATATTTGGAGATCAACCTAGCCATTCCCTGTTAGAGGGTGGCTCCTAGTACCAGATCATGTACTCAGTTGGCACAATAGACAGCCACATTTGTGGCTGGTGTTTTATACAGGTTACCATAGTAACCGTGACATTAGGGTTATGGCGGCTTGAGATGTGAGTAAAGCCGTTTTTGATGTCATGGGTGTTGTGTCCAGTTGGCACAACACACAGCAACAATCGAGGTTTGTGCTTTGTATACGGGTTACCATAGCAACCGCGGCATTAGGCAATGGGGATCGCGGCGTGGTGTTTAAGCCGTGAACAATGCCGTTTCTACGTCATGTGGTTTGTGTTGCACAGGGACTTGAAGCGTTGACAATTAGAGGTTTTTAGGACTACTGTGGATGTCCTGTTATGCGGCAGGGGGACCTGTTTGTTGTGGGAACCATGACAACCATTAGATCAGTAGTTCCGGCACCGCTATTGACAGTGAGTCTGTTAGGTCACATGTAGCCAATCAGGTCAGTTGTTTACATGTTTTGCTCTCGCAGTTGGCTTGCGATGCTTTGGAAGGTGTGGGCTTGTGAGACATATTTGCTGAGCCTATCACACAACAGGGGTGTGCGATCTCCGCCTATCAGGTTTTTGTTTTCTTTTTATTAGGATTAACGCACTATGGAAAGTATTGAGCATGTATATGATCGGATACAGTTTTTGAGAAATTAGCACCACACACACACAGTGATATTATTATATACACATAGACATGAATCAATGTACACTTTTCACAATATTAATTTGTATTTGAGTCTTTAACACTGAAATTAATGCCGGTTTTGCACACGGCTCATTTACCTTTGCACACGGCACATTTTGATTGGTAGGTCACTATGGGGAGTGGTTTAGGGGCCTTTAAATGTTTGCCTTTTTTCACTTGTTGCTTGTCAGAAGAAGGGACGCTGTTGGTCCCGAAACGTCACAATAAAGGATATTTTATTGATACTGTTGTCCATAGTCCAGTGAGTGCTTTCATCTTTTCATATTCTAAATACCTGGCTACAGCACCCTGGCAAGTTGCGGTCTGTTGGTTAGAGTGCATATACCAATAACAAACTTATATATATATATATATATATATATATATATATATATATATATATATATATATACAGGGAGTGCAGAATTATTAGGCAAATTAGTATTTTGACCACATCATCCTCTTTATGCATGTTGTCTTACTCCAAGCTGTATAGGCTCGAAAGCCTACTACCAATTAAGCATATTAGGTGATGTGCATCTCTGTAATGAGAAGGGGTGTGGTCTAATGACATCAACACCCTATATCAGGTGTGCATAATTATTAGGCAACTTCCTTTCCTTTGGCAAAATGGGTCAAAAGAAGGGCTTGACAGGCTCAGAAAAGTCAAAAATAGTGAGATATCTTGCAGAGGGATGCAGTACTCTTAAAATTGCAAAGCTTCTGAAGCGTGAACATCGAACAATCAAGCATTTCATTCAAAATAGTTAACAGGGTCGCAAGAAGCGTGTGGAAAAACCAAGGCGCAAAATAACTGCCCATGAACTGAGAAAAGTCAAGCGTGCAGCTGCCAAGATGCCACTTGCCACCAGTTTGCCCATATTTCAGAGCTGCAACATCACTGGAGTGCCCAAAAGCACAAGGTGTGCAATACTCAGAGACATGGCCAAGGTAAGAAAGGCTGAAAGACGACCACCACTGAACAAGACACACAAGCTGAAACGTCAAGACTGGGCCAAGAAATATCTCAAGACTGATTTTTCTAAGGTTTTATGGACTGATGAAATGAGAGTGAGTCTTGATGGGCCAGATGGATGGGCCCATGGCTGGATTGGTAAAGGGCAGAGAGCTCCAGTCTGACTCAGACGCCAGCAAGGTGGAGGTGGAGTACTGGTTTGGGCTGGTATCATCAAAGATGAGCTTGTGGGGCCTTTTCGGGTTGAGGATGGAGTCAAGCTCAACTCCCAGTCCTACTTCCAGTTTCTGGAAGACACCTTCTTCAAGCAGTGGTACAGGAAGAAGTCTGCATCCTTCAAGAAAAACATGATTTTCATGCAGGACAATGCTCCATCAAACGCGTCCAAGTACTCCACAGCATGGCTGGCAAGAAAGGGTATAAAAGAAGAAAATCTAATGACATGGCCTCCTTGTTCACCTGATCTGAACCCCATTGAGAACCTGTGGTCCATCATCAAATGTGAGATTTACAAGGAGGGAAAACAGTACACCTCTCTGAACAGTGTCTGGGAGGCTGTGGTTGCTGCTGCACGCAATGTTGATGGTGAACAGATCAAAACACTGACAGAATCCATGGATGGCAGGCTTTTGAGTGTCCTTGCAAAGAAAGGTGGCTATATTGGTCACTGATTTGTTTTTGTTTTGTTTTTGAATGTCAGAAATGTATATTTGTGAATGTTGAGATGTTATATTGGTTTCACTGGTAAAAATAAATAATTGAAATGGGTATATATTTGTTTTTTGTTAAGTTGCCTAATAATTATGCACAGTAATAGTCACCTGCACACACAGATATCCCCCTAAAATAGCTATAACTAAAAACAAACTAAAAACTACTTCCAAAACTATTCAGCTTTGATATTAATGAGTTTTTTGGGTTCATTGAGAACATGGTTGTTGTTCAATAATAAAATCAATCCTCAAAAATACAACTTGCCTAATAATTCTGCACTCCCTGTATATTTAGCAATAACTTGAGACCGCACTCTCAGGACTTAATCCAAACCACTTCTGTGGTGTTTTAATATACCCCCTCTAACCCACCACAAACACGTCCAGCTTTGCCCACTGCAAACTCCCGGAAGCGTCTCCCCAGCGCAACTGCGCATGCGCCAGGCGGCACCATGGAAGCCAATTGCAGAAAACAAAGTGACAAGTGAATACCATAACCTAGCAACGGTAGTAAGCAAAAATATTACAACATCGAACAGCCTAATAAAATTTAAATATGCAAAAGCCCAGCCACTTAATGATGTGTTTGTCTCAAATATCTTATTTTCTCTATCTTGATGAATCTCATCCTCATGATTAATTTATCTGAATTCCATTGTAAGAGTGGGGGCCATACCATAATCTATATTGACCAAGTCTGGGTGCTGGAGCTTCTAGTTTAATACTTATTTAACAGCAAAAAAAGGGGTGGTTAAAGGGTTGTTTTAAGTGTTTGGGATGCACTACTTGTAGTGCACTAAGTCAGTGCACGGAGTTCACACACCCATGGACCAACAAAAGATACAAAATCAAACATTGTGTCACCTGTACCACCACCTTCATTATTTACCTTCTTCACTGTGTGTGTGGAAGATTCTATGTTGGCAAGACAACGGATGACTTGCGTACGAGGATGGCCAGTCACAGGGCGGCCATACGTGCCGCAATAAAAGATGGGGACTCAGAACAACCAGTTGCCAGGCACTTCGCCAAACATAAACATACGGTGAAGGATTTAAAATATGTGATTATTGACCACGTACCCCCCCTACCCAGAGGGGGTGACAGAGGCAGAGTGTTGCTACAAAAGGAGTCCAGATGGATCCATACCCTGGACACTCTAATTCCAAAGGGACTTAACACTCATTTTGACCTACAATGTTTCTTGTAATAGGTTGCACACTCTGTGCCTGTACCATATAAATGTGATATTGTGTTGGTCGCAGACAGTAAGACCCCTGGTGCTGCTCCTATAACTCCAAAAAGGTTTTTCCAATTATCATAATGGATTTTTGCACACAAGTCTGGGTAGCTGTATGTTATAGGGGTTTGATTGCCATTTACTAGTTATAAATACACACTAGTGGTTCAGGACAATAGGATGTAATTTGATATAACAAATAATACAAGACCATTACATATACGTGATATGTTTATTTTTTATTTTTTAGTACTTTTTTCAAGAAATGATTATTTTTTATTTTTTATTTTTTCAGTTTTCATTTTTTTCAGATAGATTTTTATAGTTTGTGTATAGATTTACACAGTTCTCTGTTTTTCAGATTTGTCTTTAATCCCCCCCCCTTTATTTGCTGTTAAATAAGTATTAAACTAGAAGCTCCAGCACCCAGACTTGGTCAATATAGATTATGGTATGGCCCCCACTCTTACGATGGAATTCAGATAAATTAATCATGAGGATGAGATTCATCAAGATAGAGAATATAAGATATTTGAGACAAACACATCATTAAGTGGCTGGGTTTTTGCATATTTAGATTTTATTAGGCTGTTCGATGTTGTAATATTTTTGCTTACTACCGTTGCTAGGTTATGGTATTCACTTGTCACTTTGTTTTCTGCAGTTGGCCCATTGGGGCTTCCGTGGTGCCGCCTGGCGCATGCGCAGTTGCGCTGGAGAGACGCTTCCGGGAGTTTGCAGTGGGCAGAGCTGGACGTGTTTGTGGTGGGTAAGAGGGGTTATATTTAGAGGTTTATGTTGCACTGTTCTGTATGTTTGATAAAGGGGGAGACCCCGAAACGTTACCTGAATTAAAACACCACGGAAGTGGTTTGGATTAAGTCCTCAGAGTGCGGTCTCAAGTTATTGCTAAATGTGTGTTTTTATGCACCGCACCGGGGCAGAAGATTACAACTCGTGAGTGCTTGGTGACAACATTTGTAATTATATATATATATATATATATATATATATATTAGAAGTTGCATTATTGTAGCTAAATAAGATTTATTTCAGCTCAGACAAATTAGCTGTTTGCATTAATAATATATATAATTTCTGATGTTTTTAATTGGAGTTATATAGAATCATTTGTGGGATAAGTAGCTTAATTGTACTTAAACATTTTCGCCTAGATTACGAGTTTTGTGGTAAGCTTAAAAAGCAGCGTTAGCCGGTCCTAACGCTGCTTTTTAATGCCTGTTGTTATTACGAGTCTTGCAGGTAAAGGTCTACCGCTCACTTTTTTGGCCAGACTTGGCAATACCGCAAATCCACTTACGTAAATTGCGTATCCTCTTTTTTCAATGGGACTTGCATAGTGCCAGTATTACGAGTCTGCCAAAAAGTTAGTGGTAGACCTTCTCCTGTCAAGACTGGTACCGCATTTTAAAGTCAGTAGTTAAGAGTTTTACACTACAAAGCTGTAACATAACATAACTAAAGTGCTAAACAGTACACAAACACCCAAAAACTACCTATTAACCCCTAAACTGAGGCCCTCCCACATCGCAAACACTAAAAGAAAATTTTTAACCCCTAATCTGCCGAACCGGACATCACCGCCACTATAATAAATATATTAACCCCTAAACCGCCGCACTCCTGCCTCACAAACACTAGTTAAATATTTTTAACCCCTAATCTGCCGTCCCTAACATCACCGCCACCTACCTACATTTATTAACCCCTAATCTGCAGCCCCCCAATGTCGCTGCCACTATATTAAAGTTATTAACCCCTAAATCTAAGTCTAACCCTAACACCCCCTAACTTAAATATAATTAAAAGAAATCTAACTAAAAATTCCTATCATTAACTAAATTATTCCTATTTAAAACTAAATACTTACCTATAACTATTATAACTAATAGTTACATTGTAGCTATCTTAGGGTTTATTTTTATTTTACAGGCAAGTTTGTATTTATTTTAACTAGGTAGAATAGTTATTAAATAGTTATTAACTATTTAATAACTACCTAGCTACAATAAATACAAAAGTACCTGTAAAATTAAACCTAACCTAAGTTACAATTACACCTAATACTACACTATAATTAAATAAATTAACTAAATTAAATACAATTAAATAAATTACATACAAATAGCTAAATTAAATTAAATTAGCTAAAGTACAAAAAAAACCACACTAAATTACAGAAAATAAAAAACAAATTACAGAAATTTAAACTAATTACACCTAATCTAATATAAAATAATACAAAATAAAAAAAGCCCCCCCCCAAAATAAAAAAACCCTAGCCTAAACTAAACTATCAATAGCCCTTAAAAGGGCCTTTTGTGCGGCATTGCCCCAAATAAATCCGCTCTTTTACCTGTAAAAAAAAATACATCCCCCAACAGTAAAACCCACCACCCATACAACCAACCACCTAATAAAACCCTAACTAAAAAAACCTAATCTCCCCATTGCCCTGAAAAGGGCATTTGGATGGGCATTGCCCTTAAAAGGGCAGTTAGCTCTTTTGCCACCAAAAGTCCCTAACCTAAAAATAAAACTCACCCAATACACCCTTAAAAAAATCTAACACTAACCCCCTGAAGATCCAATTACCGGGAGACGTCTTCATCATAGCCGGGCAAAGTGGTCCTCCAGATGGGCAGAAGTCTTCATCAAAGCCGGGCAGAAGTGGTCCTCCAGACGGGCAGAAGTCTTCATCCAGATGGCATCTTCTATCTTCATCCATCCGGCACGGACCGGGTCCATCTTCAAGACATCCGACGCGGAGCATCCTCTTCATCCGACGACTAAAACAGAATGAAGGTACCTTTAAGTAAAGTCATCCATGATGGCGTCCCTTAGATTCTGATTGGCTGATAGAATTCTATCAGCCAATCGGAATTAAGGTAGAAAAAATCCTATTGGCTGATGCAATCAGTCAATAGGATTGAAGTTCAATCCTATTGGCTGATGCAATCAGTCAATAGGATTGAAGTTCAATCCTATTGGCTGATCCAATCAGCCAATAGGATTGAGCTTGCATTCTATTGGCTGATTGTTACCTGGTTGGGGGGCTTAGCTGGTTAGGGGTTTTAGGGGGGTTAGTTGGTTGGGGGTGTAGCTGATTAGGGGTTTTAGGGGGTTAGCTGGTTAGAGGGTTAGAGGTTAGTGGGTACTTTGCAAATGGGGTTTTGGCAGTATAAAAAATAATAGTGTAAAGGGGTACTTTGCAATGGGGATGTGGTGGTTTAGGAGTTCATAGTGTATAGGGGTACTTTGCAATGTGGGTGTGTGGCAGTTTAGGGGTTATTAGAGTAGGGGGCTTATGGATTATGAAGTTAGTGTGAGAGTATGGGTGTTAGGTTTTATCCTCTTTTTTGCACTACATTGAAGTCAAGGGGGGAGTGCCTTAACGCGGTCACAATATTCTAACTTCGGCTTTTTGCACGTGTCGGGCAAAAAGCTGACGTTGAGCGGATGTAGCACGAAAGCTGGAGAGATGAATAGCACTCCACTTGTAATCTAGTCCTAAAAGGGTATCAGTGTTTTATATTTAAATTATTTAGTCTGCTCTTTCTTTTCTAATTTGTACCTCTTTTTCCCTCTGTGAAGTGTTCTGATAGATATCAACATATGGGGTTAAAAATAGTAAGGCATTTTGTAACCATTCAAAAAATACAAGAGTTTAAGGGCTGTCATCTCAGTCTAGGACAAACAAAACTGCATGAAACTACATTAATAATGTTGAGCATTGCAGAATTTAGTGAGGATTAAAGTATATGTTTTCATGTCTTAATTAATCAAATGAAACAGGACAATAGTTACAAAGGGTCATGTCTGCTCGACCCTACATAAATCTACCCCTTTGAGATGCTGGTAAGAATAGAAAATGTTTTTTATCATAAGGGTATTTTTATGTTCGTATTCATTAAGATGTAATCTATATAGTATGCATGTGTATTTTTGTATTTGATGTTTTAGATCAATATGTTTTTTTTGCTTATCATATTTACATTTGGTTTGTGTCAGGTTGGACATTAGCTTCAAAGAATGAGGACATGGTGGACTCAGCAGATAGTTGAATTAGGGCCTGATATTCAAAACCTCGCCGAGATATCAAACCTTGTTTTTTTTAAAAGTAGGAGTCTCTTTTTCACATAAAGAACACTATATACAACATAAATATTTCTCAAGATAAAATTTATGTTTCTATTCTTTTTTTAAGGGCCTCACCGTACCAACGAGACTTCTTAGAATATCTCGCTTAAGCAGCAAGGTTTTGAATATCAGGCACCCAGTTAGCAACGTGCCATCTAAGGGCTAGATTATGAGTGGAACACTATTTATCACACGCTAACTCCTCTAGAAGTAAGCTATTTGCATGCGTCAGGAACAGCATATATTACAAGTTGAAAATAAAAAGATTTCACTTGCACGCTAACCCAACATTCGCTAATCCAACTTTTGCAAAAAAACAAGTCAATGGAGTGTGAAAAGTGGAAAAAAACACCCATACTCCCACGCAAACCTGATCACATTTTCTCAAGTGCACTAACCTGACATGAAATATGAATTAAACATAGTAAAAGTTCCCAATCAGAATATCTCATATACTGAAGCGGATAATGAAAGACTCGTAGCTATATATATATATATATATATAAATAAATGCTTTACAGTTCACATGAGGATAAACAACGTGAAGCCAGCAATGTCCAAGATAGATCATAAGCATATGGTATGTAGTAGATGAACACAGACACACACAAAAACACCCCGTCCTATAGTTAAACGGCATCCACAATTGCAGAACAGGGATCAGAATCACTCACCCTCCTGCCGTAATCAGCTCTTAGACATCTGGTTCCTGATTGTTAGAACTCCTATATACAGTATGCCTACGAGTCTTTCATTATCTGCTTCAGTATATGAGATATTCTGATTGGAATTTTTACTTCGTTGTTTCCTTGAACCCATCACACTCTCATATCTCAGGATTAGAGGACTGTTTGTTATTTAACCTTTTTTAAGTACACCTAACCATTTGCTATGGAAACACAAGGATTGCACAGTATTATTCTCTTTTACCCCCGAATGACTCTGAAATGAAATAACTAAGTTATAAACTGAGTTGAACAACTATAAAGATGCTAATGAGTACAGTGATTTTGGCAAAATCTTAGCAGATGTGGTTGAAACATCCAGAAAAGAATTGATACAAACTAAATATACAAAGTTTTTACGTGATCAGAGAGACAACCAGGAAAATCGGGTCTTTATCTGGCATAAACCTAGAAGATTTAGGAATAAGGCGCTTATAAACAAAAATCCCTATAACAATAAAAATAATATTAGTAATGACAGTGTAGCTAGAGACCAATATCCCTGGCAGTTTCACACATAAACGCAGAAAAAACAAACAAAAGAAAAAAGTCACATTTGTAGATATTGATACCACTGATGAGGATCAATCTTCCTTTGCAGCCTCAGGGGATGATAATTCAGGGTCTGAAAGTGAGGTTGTCAATATGACTCCTAATTCTGAAACTAATGCAATAGGCATTAATGGTAATTCACATAGCATGGTTGATCAGGGAGCCAGACCTAAAAACGTCAACTCTCTCATACAAGGGCCCACAACGATCAACTCCCAATCAAACACTGATAAAACAAAGGGAGGTACCATTCAGACCCATACAGAAAACACCCAGGTGGGAGGGAAGGAATCTGTAATCGGACAACACAGGTACACCCTCAGGGAGAACAAAAATGGGAATCGCCATCTATAGACAGAGTGATAAATCTTTCCTCACACAAGCTTACCCAGGCGGAAATTAAAGTTTAAACTATGGGTTGGGTTTTTGTTCCAATTACAGCTTCAATCTATTTCACACTATAATAGATTTAACAGATGTATCAGGAAGCAAACCCTTCACAAACATTTCTCAACAAACACTAATTTCATACAAACAACTGATGATATGTGTTCTACCTTAGAGCCTACTAGAACCACTATTCCCACATTTTTAGACACTTGTGACACAATTACTCTGGAGAGTTTCTATTGAGAATCTAATATTTCTAATGATTCTACATCAGTTGTATTCCCTAAGTTCAAAATGGCATCCAAATTCTACCCAATACACAGCCGAGGCAAAGCCTTGGAACTGTTTCACAAATGGGTTGTCAAGGATTTAAACTCATTTACATCAATCCAAGAGAATCACAAAACACAACTTGTCGGTAAGTGAGAAGGTGTCCCTAAGCATTCTTAAGAACAACCAGTCCATTGTGATAAAAAATTCTGACAAGGGGGGTAGTGTGGTCCTTTTGGATAAAACAGCCTATATTGTAGAGGCCAAAAGTTGGAGGAACCCAATACATATACCATTCTACCTAGTAATCCCTTAAAGAAATTCCAGAAAAAACTCTTTGATCTATTGGACGATGGTGTGCACTGTGGTATTTTGGATGTTGAGACTGTGAAATATCTAAATGTAACTAATCCTATTACACCAGTGTTTCACCATCTGCCCAAAGTGCATAAAAGCCTGGTAAATGTAAAGGGACGGCTCATCATCTCAGGCATCAGCTCCCTCTTGGAGCCACTGTCTGAGTGTTTGGATGCAGTTCTACAGCCTATTGTCTCCTCTTTGCATAGTCATATCAAAGATACTACACATGTATTACAGTTGGTGGAAGATCTTACATGGACGTCTGACTATAGCTGGCTTACCATAGACGTAGTGTCTTTATATTCCAGCATCCCACATTATCTGGGTATTAAGGCTATTAAATATTTTCTGGAATTACACTATGATATGGAAAGCTACGCAATTGAGTTTATACTAAAGGTTAACACAATCACTTTCTTTTTGAAGGGGTTTACTATCTACAGAGGCAGGGCACAGCCATGGGGGCAAAATTCGCCCTGTCATATGCAAATATATTCATGGGATGGCTTGAGAGGCGCTTTGTCTATGCAGATAGTAACCCCTATATAGACTGTACACACCTTTATAAACGCTTCATAGATGACCTACTTATAGTGTGGACATCTGATGAGACTGATGCAGGAAGTTTTGTACAATTCTTAAATAACAGTGACAACGGTGTCAGCTTCACATTTGAGTGGAACAAGTACAAAACCAACTTCTTAGATATCACCCTAGAGGGGGATACCTTGACCTCTAGTTATTAAGGTCTGTCGGACCTGATCCGACAGTGCGGATCAGGTCCGACAGACCTCGCTGAATACGGCGAGCAATACGCTCGGAGCAGGTGGACAGGTTATGGAGCAGCGGTCTTTGTGACCGCTGCTTCATAATTCCTTTTTCTGGTGAGCCTGCAGCTTGATACATATGCCCCCTTGTCTGGGAAAGTTAGCACCAAACTATATAGAAAGCCTATTTCTGGTAATACTTTATTGCATACTAAAAGTGCACATCCCAGGCACATTTTCAAAGGAATCGCTAAGGGGCAATTGTTGCGAACCTGAAGGATTTGAAACACTGATGCTGATTTTATGAAAGAGGTTACCAGCCTAAGATGGTTGGAAATTTGGCTAAGGAAGTGGCTAGAAAGAACAGACAAGATACTTTTGGCTATAAGCCAAAAAAATCTAGGGATTAACGTACCTTGTTCTTTATGCAGTACTCCTCTGAGTTCTATGAGAATTGTGACATACTGAAGAAATACTATATGGTGATAAGGGCCTAAAGACCACTGTTGAGAAAGGGTTTAAATGTGTATATTCCAGAAATTTAACCCTAGGTAATATTTTGTCCCCCACCCAACTCCCACAAAAAGAACGGCCAACCACTTGGCTAAGCGTAAATGGTACATATAAATGTGGGGGTGGTCGATGCAAGGCATGTGAATTCATTGTTGAGGGGAAAGAGTTTTATTCATGTGTCACAAATCAAACCTTTGAAACCAAAGGATGTGTGAAGTGCTCTACATCCTATGTCGTGTATCTTATAGAATGTGTTCAACATTGATGCCAATATGTAGGTATGACTACTAGAAACATACGAACTAGGATAAGTGAAGATCTTGGCTATATAAAAAACAAGAAATTATGCTCTGCGTTATCAAGACATTTTATTGAGGTACACGAAGGTGAGAGCATTTAGGTGGAAGGCAATTGAAACCATCAGGCGACCACTCAGGGGGGTAATAGAGATGAACTTTTGACTAGGCAAGAAGCCTTCTGGGGGCGTGATCCGATATACGGCACAGGTTTCGGCACAAGCGGGGAAACCTGTGCCGCCCATAGTCTCAGCTCGCAACTCGAGCTATCCAATATACCCCGCCGGCAATTGCTAAAGTGCCGTAAGTCGGATAAACTAGCGATGTCCAGAAATCTGCGTAAGTACAAATTTCTGGAGTCGCCAGTGACTTACGGCACTTTAGAAACTGCTGCCGCCTACAAAAACGGACTAAAGCATTAAATCTCCTGTACTGTCTAACACGCCTCCCAAACATAGCCCGACACGTATACCCCTCTATCTGCTATCCCCCTCTCACTCCTAATAATAAATGTATTAACCCCTAAACCACCGCTCCCTACATTACCTACCCCCTAATGTGAGCCCCTTACTCTGCCGCCACCTACATTACCTACCCCCTAATGTGAGCCCCTTACACCGCCGCAACCTATATTAACTACCCCTAATGTGCTCTCCTTACACCGCCGCCACCTACATTACCTACCCCCTAATGTGAGCTCCTACCCCGCCACCAGCTATATTAAAATTATTAACCCCTAATCTAATCCCTTTACCCCGCCCCCAGCTATATTAAAATTATTAACCCCCAATTTAATCCCCCTACACCACCGCCTGCTATATTAAATTAATTAACCCCTAAAATACTAAAATATCCCTACCACTAAACCTAAGTCTAACCCTGAAAAGGGCTTTTTGCGTGGCATTACCCCAAAGTAAACAGCTCTATTGCCAGCCCTTAAAAGGGCCTTTTGCAGGCCATTGCCTCAAAGTAATCAGCTCTTTTACCAGCCCTTAAAAGGGCTTTTTGCGGGGCATTGTCACAAAGTAATCAGCTCTTTTTCCTGTAATCTAAATCCCCCTACACCGCCGCCACCTATATTAAAATTATTACCCCCTAATCTAATCCCCCTACACTGCCGCCACCTATATTAAAATTATTAACCCCTAATCTAATCCCCCTACACCGCCGCCACCTATATTAACTATATTAACCCTAATTATATTAGGTTTAATATAGTTAGTATAGTTATTATATTATATATATTAACTATATTAACCCTATCTAACTCTAACACCCCTAACTTAATTATTATTAAAATAAATCTAAATAATATTAATAATATTAACTAAATTATTCCTATTTAAATCTAAATACTTACCTATAAAATAAACCTTAAGATAGCTACAATATAATTAATAATTACATTGTAGCTATTTTACAGTTTTTACTTATTTTACAGGTAACTTGGTATTTATTTTAACTAGCTATAATAGCTATTAAATAGTTAATAACTATTTAATAGCTACCTAGTTAAAATAATTAATAATTTACCTGTAAAATAAATCCTAACCTAAGTTACAAATACACCTATACTATCAATAAATTAAATAAACTACAAATATCTAAACTAAAATACAATTAAATACACTAAACTAAATTACAAAAAATAAAAAAAGATTACAAGAATTTTAAGCTACTTACACCTAATCTAAGTCCCCTAATAAAATAATAAAGCCCCCAAAATAAAAAAAATGCCCTACCCTATTCTAAATTAAAAAGTAACCAGCTCTTTTACCAGCCTTAAAAGGGCTTTTTGCGGGGCATTTCCCCAAAGTAATCAGCTCTTTTGCCTGTAAAAAAAAAACACAATACCACCCCCCAACATTTACAACCCACCACCCACATACCCCTACTCTAAACCCACCCAAACCCCCCTTAAAAAAACCTAACACTAACCCCCAGAAGATCTCCCTACCTTAGGTTGTCTTCACCCAGCCGGGCCGAACTCTTCATCCAGATGTGGTCCTCCATCCCGGCGATGTCTTCATCCAAGCAGCAAAGAAGAGGTCTTCCATCCCGGCGATGTCTTCATCCATGCGGCATAGAAGAGGTCTTCCATCCCGGCGATGTCTTCATCCAAGCAGCAAAGAAGAGGTCCTCCATCGGGGCAAAGTCTTCCTTCAAGCGGCATCTTCAATCTTCTTTCTTCCAGCTTCTTCCGACCTCCAACGCGGAACATCCAGCTGGCCTGACGACTGAACGACGAATGAAGTTTCCTTTAAATGACGTCATCCAAGATGGCATCCCTCGAATTCTGATTGGCTGATAGGATTCTATCAGCCAATCGGAATTAAGGTAAGAAAATCTGATTGGCTGATTCAATCAGCCAGTCAAATTCAAGTTCAATCCGATTGGCTGATCCAATCAGCTAATCAGATTTAGCTTGCATTCTATTGGCTTTTCTGATCAGCCAATAGAATGCAAGCTCAATCTGATTGGCTGATTGGATCAGCCAATCGGATTGAACTTGAATATGATTGGCTGATTCAATCAGCCAATCAGATTTTTCCTACCTTAATTTCCGATTGGCTGATAGAATCCTATCAGCCAATTGGAATTTGAGGGACGCTATCTTGGATGACATCATTTAAAGGAACCTTCATTCGGCGAATAGGCGTTGGTTGAAGGGGATGGATCCGTGTCGGCTGGAAAGAAGATGGCTCCGCTCTGCTCTGGATGGATGAAGATAGAAGATGCTGCTTGGATGAAGATGTCTGCCGGTCCGGATGTCCTCTTCTGCCCGGATAGGTAAAGACTTCTGCCGGTCTGGATGTCCTCTTCTGCCTCATCGGATGAAGACTTCGGCCCGGCTGGGTGAAGACGACTCAAGGTAGGGAGATCTTCAGGGGGTAGTGTTAGGTTTATTTAAGGGGGGTTTGGGTTAGAGTAGGGGTATGTGGGTGGTGGGTTTTAATGTTGGGGGGTTGTATTTTTTTTTTACAGGCAAAAGAGCTGATTACTTTGGGGCATGACCCGCAAAAAGCCCTTTTAAGGGCTGGTAAAAGAGCTGATTACTTTTTAATTTAGAATAGGGTAGGGACCTTTATTATTTTGGGGGGCTTTTTTATTTTATTAGGGGGCTTAGAGTAGGTGTAATTAGCCTAATATTCTTGTAATCTTTTTTTATTTTTTATAATTTAGTGTTTTGTTTTTTTTGTAATTTAGTTTAGTTTATTTAATTGTATGTAATTGTAGGTAATTTATTTAATTAATTTATTGATAGTGTAGTGTTAGGTTTAATTTTGTAATTATTTTAACTAGGTAGCTTTTAAATAGTAAATAACTATTTAATAGCTATTGTACCTAGTTAAAATAAATACAAAGTTGCCTGTAAAATAAATATAAATCCTAAAATAGCTACAATATAATTATTCGTTATAATGTAGCTATATTAGGGTTTATTTTACAGGTAAGTATTTAGTTTTAAATAGGAATACTTTAGTTAATAAGATTTACTTTATTTTGTTAGATTAAAATTATATTTAATTTAGGGGGGTGTTAGGGTTAGACTTAGATTTAGGGGTTAATTCATTTATTATAGTAGCGGTGAGGTCCGGTCGGCAGATTAGGGGTTAATACTTAAAGTTAGGTGGCGGCGATGTTAGGGAGGGCAGATTAGGGGTTAATACTATTTATTCTAGTGTTTGTGAGGTGGGAGTGCGGCGGTTTAGGGGTTAATACATTTATTATAGTGGCGGCGAAGTCCGGTCGGCAGATTAGGGGTTTAGGTAGTGTAGTTAGTGTAGTTAGGTAGTGGCGACTTTGGGGGGGGCAGATTAGGGGGTAATAAATATAATATAGGGGTCGGCGATGTTGGGGGCAGCAGATTAGGGGTTCATAAGGATAATGTAGGTGGCGACGATGTGCGGTCGGCAGATTAGGGGTTAAAAATATTTATTATAGTGGCAGCGATGTGGGGGGACCTCGGTTTAGGGGTACATAGGTAGTTTATGGGTGTTAGTGTACTTTAGAGCACTGTAGTTAAGAGCTTTATATACCGGCGTTAGCACTTAAAGCTCTTAACTACAGCCTTTCCATGGGCGGTAGGAGTCTTGTCGGTAAAGGGTGTAACGCTCACTTCAGCCAAGACTCTAAATACCAGCGTTAGGAAGATCCCATTAAAAAGATAGGATACGCAATTGGTGTAAGGGGATCTGTGGTATGGAAAAGTTGCAGCTTGAAAGTGAGCGTTAGACCCTTTCCTGCCTGACTCTAAATACCAGCGGGCGGCCAAAAGCAGCGTTAGGACCCCTTAACGCTGCTTTTGACGGCTAACGCAGAACTCAATATATATATATATATATATATACAGTATATATGTATTAATGTGTTTATATGAGTATATATGTCTGTAAATAAATATATACACATATAAATACATATGTAACACCTGAGACCTCATATCTTTGAGCCTTTTTAACTTTTTTATGCAATATTTTTTTAAATAATTTTTATTACATGGTGTTATTATGAGTGTAATTGTAATTTTAAAGGTATTTTTATGTATTTTGTGCAACTTTTTATTCTAGTGTAACCAGAGCTCTGAAGTTGTTCTAACCTGACTTGTGTTAAATGAAATTATACTTGAGCAAATGTGTTTACTTTCAACAACTTGTAATACTACTACCCACACGCACAAACACCTGTGATAAACCCCATATTGCTCACATGCAACAGTTAGAGTGCCACTTGTAATCTAGCCCTACATGATAAAGCATATGATTAATGGGTTAATCTAGAAGTATACAGAATAATACCATTTAGACTGCTTTGACTAGAGCTGAATTAACCTAAGGAATAGTATTTATTTGTGAATGCTGGTTCTTTATTACAGGTAAAATAAGTTTCCTGAGTAGAAATATCATCTTTAGGTTTAAGGAAACTTTATACTGCTAATTGGGGGATTATAGATCTCAAGACTTTTATGTGATAAGCATTAAAGGGATACTAAACCCAAATGTTTTCTTTCATGATTCAGATAGAGCATGCAACTTTGTAATGTACTCCTATTATCAACTTTTTTTCATTCTCTTGCTATCTTTATTTGAGAAGCAGGAATGTAAAGCTTAGGAGCCGGCCCATTTTTTGTTCAGCACCTGGGTAGCACTTGCTAATTGTTGGAAAACTTAGCCACCAATAAGCAAGCGCTAGCCAGGGTTCTAAACCAAAAATGAGCCGGCTTCTAAGCTTTACATTCCTGCATTTCAAATAAAGATAGCAAAAGAATAAAAAATATTTAATAATAGGAGTAAATTAGAAAGTTGCTTAAAATTGCATGTTCTACCTGAATCATTAAAGAAAAAAATGGGGTTTAGTGTCCCTTTAAGTTGGACTTGGCCATTTATTTACATGTTAGAGGTTGATCACAGTCTATTGTTTGATAATTATATGCATGTTAACAGTTGCAATAAGCCCTTTTCGATGTCAATGCAAACACAGTAAGCTATTTTCATTGTTTATTAGCAGCATCTTTTTTTATTATCCTTTCTGTGAAAAATAGTCCTATACTTAACATATGCTAGTATGACCACAATCCAAATTCTCAATGCTTAATGACTAAAACTACTGCATAAGCCCCAGATAAAAAAAATTTACACTAATTACAGAGTACATCAAAAAGTTTTCAAATGCAGCAATGGTTTAAGGCACGCACAAACACAAACTAACATATCCCCCATGCTGAATTGGATGGCATTATGAAGAACCGGATACAAAGGCTACCTGCTCAACCAAATTATGTTTAAAGGGACAGTCAACACCGGAATTTTAGTTGTTTTAAAAGATAGATAATCCCTTAATTACCAATTGCCCAGTTTTAAATAAACAACACAGTTATAATAATACATGTTTTACCTCTGTAATTACCTTGTATCTAAGCCTCAGCAGACTGCCCCCTTATTTCAGTTCTTTTGACAGAGTTGCATTTTAGCCAATCAGAGCTGACTCCATGGTAAATTCACGTGCATGAGCTCAATGTTATCTATATGAAACATGTGAACTAATGCCCTCTAGTGGTGAAAAACTATCAAAATGCATTTAGATTAGAGACGGCCTTCAAGGTCTAAGAAATTAGCATATGAACCTCCTAGATTTAGCTTTCAACTAAGAATACCAAGAGAACAAAGCAAAATTGGTGATACAAGTAAAATGGAAAGTTGTTTAAAATTACATGCACTATTTGAAACATGAAAGTTTTTTTGGGACTTGACTGTCCCTTTAATAAAAATGTATAAAATGCTTGCTTTACATATAAAAATGATCTAATTCCATTAAGCAACAAACACACGTCTACTTTATTGATAAAGATCCTTTTCAAATCACCAAAAATAAACAAAATAAGCACATATCTCTCTGATTTTGGAGCACAAGAGGTTAATTGCGCACATATTGCCTATTAACATCACTACATACTGTTACAATGAAACAATCAACATAAAGACCCTTCATCCTGTGATGTAATGCTAAATCCCCTTAAATTGCCATTTTGTTTATCATTAATCTGTGCTTTGCATAATGTATAACATCAAAATGGCATGTCTGAATCATGAAAGAAAAGGAAAATGGCTTTCATGTCCCTTAATGAATAATACATTCATCAGAGATGATAAGCTTGAACCTTATATCTGTAACAAATACTAAATAGGTATATAGAGTCATTATTCATATTTCATCTTCAGGTTTGATGAACAAGATGTACAATATAAAAAGGATCTGATTACCTTGTGGCGTTATTGTTTTAAAGTCTTGTCTCAATTATTTACTAACAGGAATGGAGCATTTTCTAATTTATTGCTGGGTGTTTATCAAGATATATACAAAGTACAGCTAACACAATGTAACCAGGTAATTCTAGTCTTGTTTGAAGAAAACATGTGGAGAATAAAAAGGAAAAAGAGTAGATGTGAAATGTTCAGTGCCAGATTGGCCCGCTAGGATACCGGGACTTTTCCCAGCGGGCTGGTGGGCTGCCATTGCTGTATGGCCACACCCTTGGTCAGGAAGGTCACGGAGCAAGCCTTATTCATATTCATAATGCATTTTTCAAGGCTGCTCCACTCCTGACGAGTGTTAGTGTCCTGTGGAATGGTTGTCAATCTCCTCAACTTGATCTTAAAGCTAATGAATAGTAGCCTCTTGTCAGTTTACTTGTGTGTTAAGGGGCGCGATCCGATAAACGGCGTAGTTTGCGGCGCAAGCGAGGGAACCCGCGTCGCCCAAAGTTTCAGCTCGCAACTCGAGCTATCCCATATACGGCGCCGTCAGATGCTAAAGTGCCGTAAGTCGGATAAACCAGCGACGTCCAGAAATCTGCGCAAGTACAAATTTCTGGCGTCGCCAGTGACTTACGGCACATTAGAAACTGCCGGTGCCTACAAAACCTGACTAAAGTCTAAATCACCCGCACTGTCTAACACGCCTCCCTAACATAGCCCGACACGTCTAACCCTCTATCCCCCCTTACTATCCTAACAATAAAAAATGTATTAACCCCTAAACCGCCGCTCCCGGAGCCCGCCGCTACCTAATAAAGTTATTAACCCCTAAACCGCCGCCAGCTATATTAAATCTATAACCCCCTAAAGTGAGCCCCTAACACCGCTGCCATCTACCTTACCTACCCCCTAAAGTGAGCCCCTACCCTGCCGCTATCTATTTTAAATTTATTAACCCCTAATCTAATCCCCCTACCCCGCCGCCATCTATATTAAATTATTTAACCTCTAAAATACTAAACTATCCCTACCACTAAACCTTAGTCTACCCCTACAAATAGCCCTGAAAAGGGCTTTTTGCATGGCATTGCCCCAAAGTAACAGCTCTTTTGCCCGCCCTTAAAAGGGCTTTTTGAAGGGGCATGCCCCAAAGAATTCAGCTCTTTTGCCAGCCCTTAAAAGGGCTTTTGGCGGGGCTTTGTCACAAAGTAAACTGCTCTTTTGCCTACAATCTACATCCCCCTACACCGCGGCCACCTATAATAAATGTATTAACCCCTAATCTAATCCCCTACACCGCCGCCAGCTATATTAACTATATTAACCCTAATTATATTAGGGTTAATATAGTTAATATAGTTATTATATTATATATATTAACTATATTAACCCTAATTATATTAGGGTTAATATAGTTAATATCGTTATTATATTATATATATACATTAAGTATAATAACCCTATCTAACTCTAACATCCTAACTAAACTCTTATTAAAATAAATCTAATATTAATATTATTAATTAAAATATTCCTATTTAAAACTAAATACTTACCTATAAAATAAACCCTAAGATAGCTACAATATAATTAATAATTACATTGTAGCTATGTTAGGGTTTATATTTATTTTACAGGTAAATTGTTAATTATTTTAACTAGGTATAATAGCTATTAAATAGTTATGAACTATTTAATAGCTACCTAGTTAAAATAATTACCCAATTACCTGTAAAATAAATCCTAACCTAAGTTACAAATACACCTACACTATCAATAAATTAAATAAACTACAAATATCTATCTAAAAATACAATTAAATAAACTAAACTAAATTACAAAAACAAACAAACACTAAATTACAAAAAATAAAAAAAAGATTACAAGATTTTTAAGCTAATTACACCTATTCTAAGCCCCCTAATAAAATAATAAAGCCCCCAAAAATAAAAAAAATTCCTACCCTATTCTAAATTAAAAAAAGTTCAAAGCTCTTTTACCTTACCAGCCCTTAAAAGGGCCTTTTGTGGGGGCATGCCCCAAAGAAAACTGCTCTTTTGCCTGAAAAAAAACCCACAATACCACCCCCCAACATTACAACCCACCACCCACATACCCCTAATCTAACCCAAACCCCCCTTAAATAAACCTAACACTACCCCCCTGAAGATCTCCCTACCTTGTCTTCACCACACCGGGCCGAACTCCTCATCCGATCCGGGCGATGTCTTTATCCAAACGGCAGCAAAGTATTCTTCTATCCGGCAGCATCTTCCATCAAACGGCATCTTCAATCTTCATTTGTCGCTCCTCCGACGCGGAGCATCCATCCCGGCCGACGAATGAACGACGAATAAGGTACCGTTAAATGACGTCATCCAAGATGGCGTCCGTCGAATTCCGATTGGCTGATAGGATTCTATCAGCCAATCGGAATTAAGGTAGAAAAATCTGATTGGCTGATTCAATCAGCCAATCAGATTTTTCTACCTTAATTCCGATTGGCTGATAGAATCCTATCAGCCAATCGGAATTCGACGGACGCCATCTTGGATGACGTCATTTAACGGTACCTCATTCGTCGTTCAGTAGTCGGCCGGGATGGATGCTCCGCGTCGGAGGAGCGACGATTGAAGATTGAAGATGCCGCTTGATGGAAGATGCTGCCGGATGGAAGAAGGCTTTGCTGCCGCTTGGATAAAGACATCGCCCGGATCGGATGAGGAGTTCAGCCCGGTGTGGTGAAGACACGGTAGGGAGATCTTCAGGGGGGTAGTGTTAGGTTTATTTAAGGGGGTTTTGGTAAGATTAGGGGTATGTGGGTGGTGGGTTGTATTGTTGGGGGGGGTATTGTGGGTTTTTTTTTCAGGCAAAAGAGCAGTTTTCTTTGGGGCATGCCCCCACAAAAGGCCCTTTTAAGGGCTGGTAAGGTAAAAGAGCTTTGAACTTTTTTTAATTTAGAATAGGGTAGGGAATTTTTTTTTATTTTGGGGGGCTTTATTATTTTATTAGGGGGCTTAGAATAGGTGTAATTAGCTTAAACATCTTGTAATCTTTTTTTTATTTTTTGTAATTTAGTGTTTGTTTGTTTTTTGTAATTTAGTTTAGTTTAGTTTAATTGTATTTTTAGATAGATATTTGTAGTTTATTTAATTTATTGATAGTGTAGGTGTATTTGTAACTTAGGTTAGGATTTATTTTACAGGTAATTGGGTAATTATTTTAACTAGGTAGCTATTAAATAGGTAATAACTATTTAATAGCTATTATACCTAGTTAAATAATTAACAATTTACCTGTAAAATAAATATAAACCCTAACATAGCTACAATGTAATTATTAATTATATTGTAGCTATCTTAGGGTTTATTTTATAGGTAAGTATTTAGATTTAAATAGGAATATTTTAGTTTATAATATAAATTAGATTTATTTAATAAGAATTTAGTTAGGGGTGTTAGGGTTAGATAGAGTTAATATAGTTAATATAAATACTATAGTAACTATATTAACTATATTAACCCTAATATAATTAGGTTTAATATAGTTAATATATATAATGTAATAACTATATTAACTATAATATACTTAGGGTTAATATAGATAATATAGCTGGCGGCGGGGTAGGTAGATTAAATTAGGGGTTAATAATTTTAATATAGATGGCGGCGGTGTAAGGGGCTTATATTAGGGGTTAATACCATTAATATAAGTGCGGCGGTGTAGGGAGGGCAGGTTATAGGGCAAAAGAGCTGTTAACTTTGGGGCAAAGCCCCGCAAAAGGCCCTTTTAAGGGCTGGTAATAGAGTTTATTACTTTATGGATATTAGATTAGGGGTTAATAATATTAATATAGCTGGCGGCGGTGTAAGGGGTCAGATTAGGGGATAGATCAGGTAGATGGCGGCGGTTTTAGGGGCTCACAGTAGGGGGTTAGTTTATGTAGATGGCGGCGGTTTAGGGATTAAATACTTTATTAGGGATTGCGGCGGGGGATCGCGTTTGACAGGTAGATAGACATTGCGCATGCGTTAGGTGTTAGGTTTTATTTAGCAGATCGCGGTTGACAGTTAGATAGACATTGCGTATGCGTTAGGTGTTAGGTTTATTTAGCAGCTAGTTTAGAGAGTTACGGGGCTCCAATAGTCAGCGTAAGGCTTCTTACGGCTGCTTTTTGTGGCGAGGTGAAAATGGAGTAAGATTTCTCCATTTTCGCCACATAAGTCCTTACGCTGTATATTGGATACCAAACTGCGGGGATTTGGTATACCTGCCTATGGCCCAAAAAACTACGACGGCAGAAATATACGCGCGTAACTTCTAGGTTACGCCTTATATAGGATACCAAACCCGCGCAAATATTGGCGTCGCCAGCTTTTGCGGGCGACGATATTTATCGGATCGACCCCAAGGTGTTTAATTTTGGTAGATATGCATTTATCTTCAAGTCCATCTTTGAATAATAGGTTAAGTTGTGTCAAATTAAGAGATAAAATCAACTTTGTGATGGTTAATTTACTATTAAATTAACTAGCTTTTATTAAATTTACGAGCTTTTATCTAGGGTGTATTATACTCTGGTTGTAGGATTGACTGCTAAATGTTGATGATCTGGAGGTTTGGTTGAAGTTACCAATCAGAGTGATATAAAAGAGTTAATTTTTGGTCAATTGTTTATTTTAGCCAATTTTGGCAACTTTTGCAGTACATTATAGTAATGCTGAGGTAAACAATTGAAGGGATGTTTTAATTGTAAAATCCTACGTTTGGTTACTAAAGGTCAAATTATAGGCCAAAAACTGAATTCAGGAGACTCTGATTGTTAAAGGTAGTGGATAGTATTAAGATTACTAAAGTCTATGTAGACCATGTGAAACTTAAAGTGACAGTAAACACTTTGTAATTTAATAAAAAAAATTCATATTCTTAAAATATATGAACATACAACCCCTTAACGACCGAGGATGTGCCAGGCACGTCCTACAAAAAACGGTCGTTAATGGGTTTCAATCGCTGGAAGAGATCATGATACAGAGAAGGCTGGATGGAAGACTGATAGTCCAATGAAACGTTCGCTGGGTATGATCTGGTTTGTGAAAGGTGGACTTATGGGAATGTCATCCATCCTGGAAAGAGCATCAGCTTTACGGTTCTTATGTGCTGGTTTATAGACTATGATGAAGTTGAAGCGTGTGAAATATAGGTACCAGCGGATTTGCTGCGAGGAAAGGGTCTTATTCGTCTGTAGGTACTTGAGATTTTTGTGATTAGTGAATATCGTTATCTGTTGTTCAGTGCCCTCAAGGAGATGCCTCCAGTGTTCGAGTGCACGTTTAATGGCAAGGAGCTCCTTTTCTCCTATAGGGTAGTTGCGTTCAGCAGGTAACATGATCTTAGAATAGTATGCGACTGGATGAATGGGTCCAGTAGAGGATGATCTCTGGGAGAGAACTGCTCCAAGTGCGTAGTCCGAGGAGTCAACTTCCAGGATGTAAGGTAGTGACGAATCCGGGAAAGATCGGAGCAGTAGTGAACCTGTGCTTAAGGTTGTTGAATGCGTCCGTAGCCTCTGTGGTCCATTCGAACTGAGTTGTAACAGCTGTGAGACGGGAAAGGGGTTTAGCAATTTGTGAGAAGTTTTTAATGAACTTCCTGTAGTAGTTTGCGAAGCCGAGGAAGTGTTGTACCCCTTTTCTACTTTTGGGCCTGACCCAGTCTTTGACTGTTTGCACCTTAGTATCTTCCATTTTTATTCTTCTAGGACTGATACGATAACCTAGATAGGACAATTCTGTGGTATGGAATGAGCATTTCTCCAGCTTTGCAAATAGGTGGTGTTCTCTTAGTCTAGATAAAACCTTCCTGACGTGTTGAACATGATCTTGTTCTGTCTTGGAGTAAATGAGAATATCATCGAGATATATTACTAGACAAGTATCTAGAAGGTCTCTGAAGACGTCGTTGACAAAGTGCTGAAATGTGGCAGGGGCATTGCACAGCCCGAAAGGCATAACCAAGTACTCAAAATGCCCGTATCTGGTGCGGAAAGCCGTAAGCCACTCGTCTCCCTTTCTGATCCGGACGAGGTTGTACGCCCCACGTAGGTCAAGTTTCGTAAAATTTTTTGCTTGGTAAAGCCTTTCAATGAGTTCAGGGATAAGTGGTAGGGTGTAGCGGTTCTTTATGGTCCTCTTGTTCAATTCACGGTAATCTATTATCGGTCTGAGACTGGAATCCTTATTTCTGACAAAAAATATTCCAGCACCAGCTGGAGAAGTTGAGGGACGGATGAAACCCTTCCGTAAATTCTCATCGATGTATGACTTAAGATGGTCCAATTCAGGTTGGCTGAGTGGGTAGAGGTGTCCGTAAGGAACGGTAGCTCCTGGTTGCAATTCTATAGGACAGTCATACTCACGGTGTGGTGGTAAAGTCTCCTCTTGTTTTTTGCTAAAGACATCAGAAAAATCAGAGAATTGTTGGTGAAGAGGGTAGGCGGGTTCCGTGAGTTGTAGTAGGCAATCTTTGTGTAGGAAGCAATGCTGCAGGCAAAATGGTGAGGACAGAGTGAGTTGAAGATTCCCCCAGTCAATCTGGGACTGATGTTTCTGTAGCCAATGTAAGCCTAGAACAACTGGGAACAGAGGAGACTGAAGAACATCAAAAGCTATGCTCTCAGTGTGGCCATCAGAAGTTGTGACTTGTATAGGGACAGTATTATGTGTGATGGGACCAGAGGAGATGGTAGATCCATCAATAACACAAATGGAAACAGGGTTATCTTTGCAAATAATTGGAATTTTATGTTTTACAACAATATCTTTGTCGATATAATTGCAATAAGCACCAGAGTCGATGATGGCTTCAGTGTTGCATGTTCTGTTTACTGCCCACTGCAAAAGTAAAGAGAGATTACAGTAAGTAGGTTGTTTTCCATTGGAGTGAGTAGAGAAGAAATGGAACTTACTTTTCTTTGTCTTGAGCAGTACATCGCAGTCATGCACAGTGTGTGCAGGGTTAGCGCAGTACATACATAGTTGGAGGTTTCTCCTTCTTCTTCTTTCGGTGGGTGAAAGAGGACCACGAATGACTCCAATCTCCATTGGTTCAGCTTGTAGCTTGGAAGGTGTAGTGGTGGAATATCTTGTCTGTGATGAGGCATTAGGCTCTGTGTAAACTCTTTCCTGTTGAATTCAGTTATATATTCCTCTACAGCCCGACATCCTTGTTTCAGGCTCCTCATCTTGGTTTCAGCCGTGAGCTGTACGTCAGTATCTAGATACAATTCATCCATAGTGACATAGAAATCATCCAGTGAAGATAGAATGGGGTTATTGGACTCATTGCAGGTATCGGCCCAAACCCTAGGCTCACCTCTCAAGAAAGAAATGATGGTGAGAACCCTAATCCTATCATTGTTATAGGTTTTGGGTTTGAGGTTAAATAATAGATTGCAGGCATTTTTGAATTGCCGGTACACCTTACGGTTGCCAGAGAAGAGATCCGGCAAAGATACTTGAGGTTCTGGTGTGGAGTCAGGTAGTGGAGGTTTAGAGATGGAATCCTTTATTATTACACGTAATGTCTGGTTCTCCAACTGCAACTCACGTAGTCCCTGGCTTAACTGGTCTAATCTTTGCGATAGATTGTAGACAATTTGTGGGAGCTCCGCTGGATCCATTTTAGGCTTAGTATTATGTAAGGACTGTCAATCTCTCTGATATTAAATAGTAATCTCTAAAGGATACTCAGTTGCGGAACTAGAGTTATGGAAATGTATCACAGTGTATTCAAGCTGAAACAAACAGAAAAGTAGCAGCAACGAATATAATGTGAGTTAATATAGTAATTGACTGCTTAATCCCAATGTTGCAAGTTTTAGCAGGAGGAAAGGAAAAGGTAAAGCAGTAAAATTAACACAGAAATACTGACTGAACTATAACTAATCACCCTATGATAAGTCTACCTAAAACTTTCATATAAGCCACTGATAACTCGTTATCCTGTTGCTTCACAGGAGTGTGTTTTATTCACAACTGAGTTGCAGCTTTTAATATTCACAAGAGACTCTGCTAATACTGTAGGTCAAAGTTCGATCAAGTGGTATGAAGCGATGAGTGAGCACAGAGCTGCGGTAGCTGAGAGGGAGTGAGACCGGCCTGCCCGTTACCTGTTATGTCACAGGAGGCGTGGTCCAATGCCGTGGAGTGGCGTGAGTTAGCGATCCGGTAATAAACCTTGAGGCTACAAATCCCCAGCAGGGGTAGAAAGAGAAAGTCTAGTAGGTGCACACAAACTCCTTTACGGTTCCGTAGGATACAAGCTGAATGATCGCCAAGTTACAGCGGAGAAGGCTGGGCTGCGTTGTAATCCTCGCAACAGGTTGGAGTCAATGTCTGCTTTAGAAAGACAGCGGATTCTATCTGAAGTTCAGTAGATAGTTTAGCAGAGGGGATGTGAAGCAGGTAGCTGGAGGATTATAAATCAGTGATAATCTCGTAGAGGTTAGCTTCCAGGGAATTTGGCTTAATGAGTCAGAACAGGTTGTCAGCAGTTGCTGAGAGATCAGACATACAGGTCTGCAATCCAAAATACTAAGCACCTGTCTGGTCTTGACTGACAGGATTTATAGAGGAAGTGGGAGGAGTATAGGAAAGGTAAAATCCTGACATCACCCCCTCCTCAAAGAAGCGCTCCCAGAGCTTGAGGTCTCGGCCGATCAGGATGCCTGCGGTGGAAAAGGGAAACGAGAGCTGGGGCATGCAGATGGGAAGAGGGCTCCCAGGAATCGCCATCCGTCGAATATCCCCTCCAGCGGATGAGATATTCCAAGCCACCACCTCGAATTCTAGAATCTAGGATCGACTGAACTTCGTACTCCTCAGAATCAGGCAACTGAGACGAGGGAGGTAACACCAGTCGGGTACCACTGCTCCGTAAAGCGGGTTTGAGTAGGGAGAAATGAAAACTGGGGTGTATACGCATAGAAGCTGGTAAGTCCAGAGTGACAGCGTTAGGGTTTATCACCCTAGTGATGGGAAAAGGTCCAATGAATAGCTTACCTAGCTTCTTGCTTGGGACACGAAGCTTGAGATTTTTCGTAGATAGCCAAACGAGGTCTCCCACTGAATAGGAGGGGGGAGTACGATGCCTAAGGTCATAATGATGCTTCTGACTGTTTTGGGCTTGAAGGATATTAGAGCGGAGTGTACGGAAGGTTTCCAGTAAAGTGTTGGATAAGTCATCAACTTTAGGTGAGTTGGGGATAGTCCCAGATGAGATGTGTATAGTGGGATGATACCCATAGTTGGAAAAGAAAGGTGTCATTTTCCTGGTGGAGTTGAGAGAATCATTAAAAGCGAACTCTGCCATAGGAAGAAACTGAACCCAATTGTCTTGATGTTGTGAACAATAGGCACGTAAATACTGTTCCAACCACTGATTGGCTCGTTCCGTTTGGCCGTTAGTTTGGGGATGGAACGAGGTACTGTACCGATGATCAAACTGAAGGAGAGATGAAAGTTGTTTCCAAAACTTAGATGTAAATTGAGTACCACGATCGGATGTCAGGATACGTGGTATACCATGTAATCTCACTATATGCTGAAGGAACAATTGCGCTGTTTCGGCAGATGTTGGCAGCTTGTGGAACAGGATAAAGTGTGCCATCTTGGTGAATAAGTCTATTGCAACCAAAATGGTATTTTGTTTAGAAGAGAGGGGAAGTTCAACGATGAAATCCAGACCTCCATGCTGCCAGGGTTTGTCTTGGACCTGTATGGGCATGAGTAGACCATATGGAGATCTATTCTCAGGCTTCGTTGTTGTACAGACAACACAGGATTTAATATATTGAGAAACAGAGTGAATTAAATCCGGCCACCAGTACTCCCGGGAGATCTTTTCAGCTGTTCTGGTGATACCTTGATGTCAAGAGGTAGGTGGATCATGGAAGTGTTCTATGATGGAATGCCTGAGAGAGGGCGGAATGTAGAGTTTCTGAAGATGATAAAAAAGCCCATCAGGTTTTTAGAGAGCTTGTTAAGGGGTATTTGTTTATCCAGCTTTAAGGAATCTCGTAACCGAGTTGGATGGAAGACTGATAGTCCAATGAAACGTTCGCTGGGTATGATCTGGTTTGTGAAAGGTGGACTTATGGGAATGTCATCCATCCTGGAAAGAGCATCAGCTTTATGGTTCTTATGTGCTGGTTTATAGACTATGATGAAGTTGAAGCATGTAAAATATAGGTACCAGCGGATTTGCCGCAAGGAAAGGGTCTTATTCGTCTGTAGGTACTTGAGATTTTTGTGATTAGTGAATATCGTTATCGGTTGTTCAGTGCCCTCAAGGAGATGCCTCCAGTGTTCGAGTGCACGTTTAATGGCAAGGAGCTCCTTTTCTCCTATAGGGTAGTTGCGTTCAGCAGGTAACATGATCTTAGAATAGTATGCGACTGGATGAATGGGTCCAGTAGAGGATGATCTCTGGGAGAGAACTGCTCCAAGTGCGTAGTCCGAGGAGTCAACTTCCAGGATGTAAGGTAGTGACGAATCCGGGAAAGATCGGAGCAGTAGTGAACCTGTGCTTAAGGTTGTTGAATGCGTCCGTAGCCTCTGTGGTCCATTCGAACTGAGTTGTAACAGCTGTGAGACGGGAAAGGGGTTTAGCAATTTGTGAGAAGTTTTTAATGAACTTCCTGTAGTAGTTTGCGAAGCCGAGGAAGTGTTGTACCCCTTTTCTACTTTTGGGCCTGACCCAGTCTTTGACTGTTTGCACCTTAGTATCTTCCATTTTTATTCCTCTAGGACTGATACGATAACCTAGATAGGACAATTCTGTGGTATGGAATGAGCATTTCTCCAGCTTTGCAAATAGGTGGTGTTCTCTTAGTCTAGATAAAACCTTCCTGACGTGTTGAACATGATCTTGTTCTGTCTTGGAGTAAATGAGAATATCATCGAGATATATTACTAGACAAGTATCTAGAAGGTCTCTGAAGACGTCGTTGACAAAGTGCTGAAATGTGGCAGGGGCATTGCACAGCCCGAAAGGCATAACCAAGTACTCAAAATGCCCGTATCTGGTGCGGAAAGCTGTAAGCCACTCGTCTCCCTTTCTGTTCCGGACGAGGTTGTACGCCCCACGTAGGTCAAGTTTCGTAAAAAATTTTGCTTGGTAAAGCCTTTCAATGAGTTCAGGGATAAGTGGTAGGGTGTAGCGGTTCTTTATGGTCCTCTTGTTCAATTCACGGTAATCTATTATCGGTCTGAGACTGGAATCCTTATTTCTGACAAAAAATATTCCAGCACCAGCTGGAGAAGTTGAGGGACGGATGAAACCCTTCCGTAAATTCTCATCGATGTATGACTTAAGATGGTCCAATTCAGGTTGGCTGAGTGGGTAGAGGTGTCCGTAAGGAACGGTAGCTCCTGGTTGCAATTCTATAGGACAGTCATACTCACTGTGTGGTGGTAAAGTCTCCGCTTGTTTTTTGCTAAAGACATCAGAAAAATCAGAGAATTGTTGGTGAAGAGGGTAGGCGGGTTCCGTGAGTTGTAGTAGGCAATCTTTGTGTAGGAAGCAATGCTGCAGGCAAAATGGTGAGGACAGAGTGAGTTGAAGATTCCCCCAGTCAATCTGGGACTGATGTTTCTGTAGCCAATGTAAGCCTAGAACAACTGGGAACAGAGGAGACTGAAGAACATCAAAAGCTATGCTCTCAGTGTGGCCATCAGAAGTTGTGACTTGTATAGGGACAGTATTATGTGTGATGGGACCAGAGGAGATGGTAGATCCATCAATAACACAAATGGAAACAGGGTTATCTTTGCAAATAATTGGAATTTTATGTTTTACAACAATATCTTTGTCGATATAATTGCAATAAGCACCAGAGTCGATGATGGCTTCAGTGTTGCATGTTCTGTTTACTGCCCACTGCAAAAGTAAAGAGAGATTACAGTAAGTAGGTTGTTTTCCATTGGAGTGAGTAGAGAAGAAATGGAACTTACTTTTCTTTGTCTTGAGCAGTACATCGCAGTCATGCACAGTGTGTGCAGGGTTAGCGCAGTACATACATAGTTGGAGGTTTCTCCTTCTTCTTCTTTCGGTGGGTGAAAGAGGACCACGAATGACTCCAATCTCCATTGGTTCAGCTTGTAGCTTGGAAGGTGTAGTGGTGGAATATCTTGTCTGTGATGAGGCATTAGGCTCTGTGTAAACTCTTTCCTGTTTTCTCTCTCTGAGCCTTCTATCTATCTGGATGGCGAGTTTCATCAGTGCTTCAAGCGAAGAGGGTATTCCTATTCTTGCCAGTTCGTCTTTAAGCTGGTCGGAGAGTCCGAGGTGGAACTGATTCCTGAGAGCCACGGAATTCCACTGGGAATCCGTGGCAAACTGCTTGAATTCAGTTATATATTCCTCTACAGCCCGACATCCTTGTTTCAGGCTCCTCATCTTGGTTTCAGCCGTGAGCTGTACGTCAGTATCTAGATACAATTCATCCATAGTGACATAGAAATCATCCAGTGAAGATAGAATGGGGTTATTGGACTCATTGCAGGTATCGGCCCAAACCCTAGGCTCACCTCTCAAGAAAGAAATGATGGTGAGAACCCTAATCCTATCATTGTTATAGGTTTTGGGTTTGAGGTTAAATAATAGATTGCAGGCATTTTTGAATTGCTGGTACACCTTACGGTTGCCAGAGAAGAGATCCGGCAAAGATACTTGAGGTTCTGGTGTGGAGTCAGGTAGTGGAGGTTTAGAGATGGAATCCTTTATTATTACACGTAATGTCTGGTTCTCCAACTGCAACTCACGTAGTCCCTGGCTTAACTGGTCTACTCTTTGCGATAGATTGTAGACAATTTGTGGGAGCTCCGCTGGATCCATTTTAGGCTTAGTATTATGTAAGGACTGTCAATCTCTCTGATATTAAATAGTAATCTCTAAAGGATACTCAGTTGCGGAACTAGAGTTATGGAAATGTATCACAGTGTATTCAAGCTGAAACAAACAGAAAAGTAGCAGCAACGAATATAATGTGAGTTAATATAGTAATTGACTGCTTAATCCCAATGTTGCAAGTTTTAGCAGGAGGAAAGGAAAAGGTAAAGCAGTAAAATTAACACAGAAATACTGACTGAACTATAACTAATCATCCTATGATAAGTCTACCTAAAACTTTCATATAAGCCACTGATAACTCGTTATCCTGTTGCTTCACAGGAGTGTGTTTTATTCACAACTGAGTTGCAGCTTTTAATATTCACAAGAGACTCTGCTAATACAGTAGGTCAAAGTTCGATCAAGTGATATGAAGCGCTGAGTGAGCACAGAGCTGCGGTAGCTGAGAGGGAGTGAGACCGGCCTGCCCGTTACCTGTTATGTCACAGGGGGCGTGGTCCAATGCCGTGGAGTGGCGTGAGTTAGCGATCCGGTAATAAACCTTGAGGCTACAAATTCCCAGCAGGGGTAGAAAGAGAAAGTCTAGTAGGTGCACACAAACTCCTTTACGGTTCCGTAGGATACAAGCTGAATGATCGCCAAGTTACAGCGGAGAAGGCTGGGCTGCGTTGTAATCCTCGCAACAGGTTGGAGTCAATGTCTGCTTTAGAAAGACAGCGGATTCTATCTGAAGTTCAGTAGATAGTTTAGCAGAGGGGATGTGAAGCAGGTAGCTGGAGGATTATAAATCAGTGATAATCTCGTAGAGGTTAGCTTCCAGGGAATTTGGCTTAATGAGTCAGAACAGGTTGTCAGCAGTTGCTGAGAGATCAGACATACAGGTCTGCAATCCAAAATACTAAGCACCTGTCTGGTCTTGACTGACAGGATTTATAGAGGAAGTGGGAGGAGTATAGGAAAGGTAAAATCCTGACAATTCTGGAGGAGGATGGGTGGTCGTCTGAGAGTTCCTTGAGAGTTCCTTGAGAGGTCCGGGAGCGGACAGTTGTGGGAGAGGGCGGGAGGGGGCGGGAGCAGATGGGACCACTACACTACTGCAAATGTTTAGTGAGTAGGATGGAGGGAGATGGGGGATCATTTTTGTGAAAAGGGATCTGGGAGAGAAAGGGACAGGGTATTGAGGGAGGGCAGCTACAAATAGGTACTGTCAGACAGCTGCCAATACCTAAGATGGTGGCAAATAGGTAGAAGGAAGAGGGGGGACCTGTTTGGGGGGGGGTCAGAGAGGTTGGGGGCTAAGGGGGGATCCAACATGGCAGAAAATATGTAAAAAACACACACATGTGTGTGTGTATATATATATATATATATATATATATATATATATAATCTCCTTTTATTTTAGTACTGGCAGACTTGCTGCCAGCACTTAAGATGGGGGTGACAATTGTGGGGTGGGGGAGGGAAGAGAGCTGTTTGAAAGAGATTAGGGCGGGATCAAGGGGTGGGATGTGTCAAATGGGAGGTTATTCCATACACTAAAGCTAAAATTAACCCCACAAACTTCCTAATTAACCCCCTTTACTGCTGGACATAACCATGCAAGTGTGGTGCATAGCTGCATGTAGTGGCCTGCTAATTACCAAGAAGCAATGCCTAAGCAATATATGTCTGCTCTTCCTGAACAAAGGGGAAGGGGTTCCCAGAGAAGAGTTTATAACCATTTATGCCATGATTGTACAAGCTGTTTGTAAATCATTCCAGTAAGAAACCAAAAGTTTGTGAAAAAGTTAACTTTTTTTTTTATTTGATTGCATTTGGCGGGGAAATGGAGGCATGAAATATACCAAAATAGGCCAAGATCAATACTTTGGGTTGTCTACTAAAATATATATATATATATATATATATATATATATATATATATATATATATATATATATATATATATATATATATAGATAGATATAGGTATATATAGATATATATATATTTACATGTGAAGGGTTATTCAGGGATTCCTGACAGATCAGTGTTACAATGTAACTCACTAATTTTGAAAAAAAGAATGGTTTTGAAATAGCAAAGTGCTACTTGTACTTATTGCCCTATAACTTGCAAAGAACATGTAAACATTGGGTATTTCTAAACTCAGGACACATTTTAGAAACTATTTAGCATGGGAGTTTTTTGGTGGTTGTAGATGCGTAAGAGATTTTGGGGGTCAAAGTTAGAAAAAGTGTGGGATTTTTTTCAATTTTTTCATCATATTTTAAAAAAATGATAGCAAATAATATGATACGATGAAAATAATGGTATCTTTAGAAAGTCCATTTAATTGGCGAGAAAAAACGTTTATAATATGTGTGGGTGCAGTAAATGATTAAGAGGGAAATTATAGCTAAACACAAACACTGCAGAAATGTAAAAACAGCCCTGATCCTTAACGATAAGAAAATTGAAAAATGGTCTTGTCACTGAGTGGTTAAAACAAAATAACACTTTGCTGTATTTCATTTTCAATGGTCAAACTAAACCCACCACTTTTCTTATTAATAAAAAGTTTGGAGATGACACGGCTTGTAACTGTCATTGTGTTAAAATAATCTCCATTATTCTGCTTTAACCAAATCGCCAAGAGGGCACTAGCCCACCCAACATAATGGCTGGCATCCCCAATGTTGGCTTCCCACCTCCACTCTTCCCAGGCACTGCGGCAACTCTAGCTGGCCCCACCCACCGCACTCCCAGTCACACCTTCTGCAAGACCAATCCCGCCCATAACACACCTGGCACCATCGGCAACACACCCAGTCTCACCCTCAAGATCCCATCCCTCCTGTTCTTCTCCATCAAAAAAGATAAGATAAACTGCCTAATTAGGGAGATATATGTAACATGTATAAGCTTATGAAACCCGCTATGTGCTCTTTCAGTTTAGAGGACTATATTTTACTATGCATAATTAAGAGTTTTATATTTCAATCGCAAAGTGTTTACTCTCCCCTTAAGGTGATTTTGAAGACAAAGATGTATTTAATAATGAGACTTAATAATTTTAGATCAATCTTCTTTAGTTTTTCAGATAAACCTTTTCAGTGCCTTCTTATGAGCATTTAGTCAAATGTCTGAGTGCTGTGTACAAAATACAATTATAGAATCTCAGATTTTGGTATTTTGGGAAAGTAAACTGATGCAAAATGTTGAACCATGAGGTATTTGATTGCAAAAAAAAAAAAACTATACAAAAAAATAACCCTTTTTTTTTTGATTTGCTGAAAAAAAACTTTATATGTGTGGATGACATAGAAAAAGTTACAAAACTGCTAACATAACACATAATGACATTCATGTGCTCAAATAATGCATGCAAGGAAAGTTAAACTATGTTGACACCTGCTTACCGAAGTATAGGATTTCAGAAGCTCTCATCCTATTGGCTGATTTGAATTTGAAGAATCAAATCAGCCAATAGGAATGCAAGGTACACAATTTTGAAACGGTACCTTGCATTCAACTTCAGTTTACGGCAGTGATCGTACAAAGAGGACATTCCACGCAGGATGTCATCGCCGTTCAGGATAGCTCCGCACCGCCTGGATGAAGATAGAAGACGTCCCCGAGATGGATGAAGGTGTCGCCGCCTGGACGAAGCCTTTTTGCTGCCTGTATTGACTTCTCGCCGCCTGGATGAAGACTTCTCACCACCTGGATAGAGATGGATGTCCGAACTTCAGGAACCGTGAGTAGATTTTATGGGGTAAGTGTAAGGGTTTTTTTGTTTGTTTTTGGGTGGGTTTATTTTTAGATTAGGGTTTTTTGGGCCCTGTAAAAGAGCTGAATGCCCTTTTAAGGGCAATGCCCATACAAATGCTCCATTAGGGACAATGGGTTGCTTAGGTTTTTTTTAGACTTAGGTTTTTTATTTTGGGGGGTTGGTTGGGTGGGGGGTTTAATTTATTTTATTTTTTTTTCAGGTAAAAGAGCTGTTTAACTTAGGGGGAAAAAAGCCCTTTTAAGGGCTATTGGTAGTTTATTGTAGGTTAGGGGGTGTTTTTATTTTAGTGGGGGCTTTTTTATTTTTATAGGGCAATTATATTAAGTGTAATTGTTGTTGTTTTTTGATAATTTCGTTTACTATTTTTTATAATCTTTAGTATAAACACTAAATTCTGAAAAAAAAAACCCTCTAAGATTACAAAAAATAATAAACTAAATTATCAAAAAACAACAACAATTACACCTAATCTAATTGCCCTATAAAAATAAAAAAGACGAATAGCTCACCTCCTAGGCAGCATCACCCCACAGACTGCCGGAATTATAGAGAGTCAGGAGCCACCACTCAGCTCCACCACCGGAGGAGACAGAGCAAGAACCGCCAGACAGCGGGCCGCATCAGACGTCGGCAAGGAAAAAGAGCCGACATCCACAGCGCTCCTAAGCAGAGCGGACAGTAAGTGGAGAAGGGGAGAGGAAAACGGGCCAGATAGAGAGAAAGGGGATAAAAAAGGCTAGAAAACAGAATGGAACATCACCGTTTTGGCGCGAAGCCAAACGCCACATTGAGGCCCTAGACAGTCTCCTATGCATTAATCAGGCCTACCAGGCACACTGAAAAGGGCTGCAAGATACTAAGAAAAGGCATCACAGCTAAAGCAAAACAATAAAGTGAATGGTCGTGGCACATCTGAATAAAACAGCACAGACCATGTCATAGGCTGCAGCTAAAGTGATACACAGGGCCAGGGGATTAAAAGATACTAGGGCAGGACTGCAAAAAAACGATCCCCAAGCCAGAAAAAGTTGCAGAGGAGACTGATTCTCGTTCAGACCTGACACCTGACAAGGAGTCTTAGTGGAAATCACCCCCCTCTCACATAAAGGGGATCCTCAAGCTACGTGTAAGGCAGATTCCTTGTGGGAAAAACAAACCACCATGTCACATTAGAGTGAGGCCCTGTCAGCCCCCCTCTTCCTTTTCCTGCATGAGACCCTCCAGAAATACTATACAAATTGTTTATTGGTTTAATAACTAAACATCCTCTTCTTCTACCAAACGTACAGAAAAACGTCCTGTCACTGAACAGCGTGCATGCAAAAATATTACACTCCATACAGCAAAAAGACTGGTAAAATGGCGGGAAAGCAAAAGCAATCAGACAGACACCAATAAAAAAACAAGCAGAAATTCACGAGATGGTGCTGCCACCCACAGAGGCCCCAGCAACCCCAATACAAGACACGCACCCCATTGTGGTGCAGCTCTCTGCATTATTTTTACCCAAGATCGAGCAACTCCAGACTGGCATGGATACCCTATCTACTGATCTCAGAGCCTTTTTTGTGACGACTAATCAATGTCGAGCAAAATGCGGCAGAGGGAGAGGAGAGATATAGAGAAACATCATCTTCGATCTCCAACCTTTAGAAGCAAAATAAGATACTTCAGGCCAAACTGGATGACCTGGAGAACAGGTCAAGGAGGAAAAATATCAGGATAGTGGGAGTCCCAGAATCTGTCTCACCAAAAGCCCTATTAGACTTTGCAGAAACCACTCTCCCTGGGCTACTCAAACTTCCTGCCTCCAATCTACCTTGTACGGCAGAGAGGGTCTACAGAATTGGAGCATCCAAACAGGAGGGAGGACCTGGCCAGGCCCCAAGACAAATAATGGTATGTTATTTAAATTTCAAAGATAAAACACTACTACTCCGAGCATACAGACAAATGCCACTCATTGTCTATGAGGGGAAGAGGATATATATCTTTCAGGACTACTCCGTTGAAGTCTCAAAAAAGAGGAGAGAATTCTCACTCTACTGTAGGGATTTGATGGCACAGAGGGAATCTGTTGCACTCCTATACCCAGCCAGGCTGTGACTGCAAACAGCACAGGGACCGAAAATATTTGAGACACCAAAACATCTGCAGCTGTTTTTGGAACAGACCAAGAGGAATAAAGAGCAACCACAACAAGTTCAGCAAAAAGAGGAAGAGAACACTTGAACCAGAAAGTTCCATACTGATCATTGTGACTCGCATTTTATCCCAATTGGGCTACTTTGGCTAAATGGAGGGCCATACAGAAATCGGGGTGGTTTAAACTACCAACTACATATCCTTTTTTTTAAAAAAAAGATAAAGAGGGAGGGGGGAGGGCTGTTGGGATTTTGAAAAGTTCAATTGTTTGTGTAGTTGATTGTTGAGAGTTCGATTATTAGATTTTAAGTTATCATTTTTGCAGACAGCAGAAGTACACAGAGAAGTGGAGGTAAAAGAAAATTGTGATCATTTGTGCCTTAACTTTCCAGATCCTGGGAGGAGGTGGCAGAGACACCTTGAAAACCCCAGCGAGACTGTACTCTCTCCCTTGACCAGCTAACAGTAAGTGCTCAAGGCAAAAAACGCACACTAACTATATACCACACACAGCTACATACATCCAATATCCCCACAGAGATCCATCATGAAAATAGTGTCCTGGAACATTGTTGGGCATAACATCTCCCATAAAGAGAAAAGCTATACTCAAATATCTTAAAAACCAGCGTGCTGATATAGCAATACTAGAAGAGACCCATTTATCATGCACAGAACACCAAAAATTGAGACAAGGGTGGGTAGGGGAAGTAATTCACACCACATATGAAGAAAAGCATGATAGAGGGGTAGCCATTCTCTTCAGAAGGAATCTAGATTACACCATTGACAAGCAGCTGGTAGACCTAGAAGGAAGATACGTACTTGCAAAACTGAGATATGAAAACAAAGTTATTACTGTCGGGGGGGTCTATGGTCCACACACTACCAAGCGAGAGTTTTGGAGGGAACTATTGTACTGATATTTGCTGATTCCCCAATGATTTTAGGAGGAGATTACAATATAGCACCCCAAACACCAGCAGATAGATTCAGGGACCCCAACACAGCCACGAGACATGCCACGACTCATCAAAACGCTAAGAGAGACTCATTGACCCTATCTAAATTTAAACATTCCCTAGCATTGACAGACATCTGGAGGGATAAACACCCAGAAGAACGAAATTACACCTGCACCACCACAGCTAAAGATACACTCTCAGCGATAGACCTATTCTTAACATCTAACTCCTTAGGACCAAATATCATTGACGCAAACATAGACATTGCAACGATATCGGACAATGCACCTATCAGCCTTAAACTTAACTTCAAACCGCGAAGGGAGGGACCTTGTAGATGGTTCTTCCCAACCTACCTATATGGCAACATAAATTTTAAGCTATTCCTCATAGGAGAATGGAGGGCGGGAGGGGGTGGGAGCAGGTGGGACTACTACACTACTGCAAATGTTTAGTGAGTAGGACGGAGGGAGATGGGGGATCATTTTTGTGAAAAAGGGATCTGGGAGAGGGAGGGGATAGGGTTTTGAGGGAGGGCAGCTACAAATAGGTACTGGCAGACAGCTGCCAATACCCAAGATGGTGGCAAATAGGTAGAAGGAGGAGGGGGGACCTGTTTTGGGGGGATCAGAGAGGTTGGGGCTAAGGGGGGATCCAACATGGCAGAAAATATGTAAAAAAGCACACACATGTGTATATATATATATATATATATATATATATATATATATATATAAACTCCTTTTATTTTAGTACTGGCAGACTTGCTGCCAGCACTTAAGATGAGGGTGACAATTGTGGGGTGGGGGAGGGAAGAGAGCTATTTGAAAGAGGTGGGATGTGTCAAATGGGAGGTTATTCCATACACTAAAGCTAAAATTAACCCTACAAACTTCCTAATTAACCCCCTTTACTGAAGGACATAACCATTCAAGTGTGGTGCGCAGCTGCATGTAGTGGCCTGCTAATTACCAAGAAGCAATGCCTAAGCCATATATATCTGCTCTTCCTGAACAAAGGGGAAGGGGTTCCCAGAGACGAGTTTATAACCATTTATGCCATGATTGTACAAGCTGTTTGTAAATCATTCCAGTGAGAAACCAAAAGTTTGTGAAAAAGTTAACTTTTTTTTTTATTTGATTGCATTTGGCGGGGAAATGGAGGCATGAAATATACCAAAATAGGCCTAGATCAATACTTTGGGTTGTCTACTAAAAAAAAATATATATATACATGTGAAGGGTTATTCAGGGATTCCTGACAGATCAGTGTTACAATGTAATTTGCTAATTTTGAAAAAAAGAATGGTTTTAAAATAGCACAGTGCTTCTTGTTCTTATTGCCCTATAACTTGCAAAGAACATGTAAACATTGGGTATTTCTATACTCAGGACAAATTTTAGAAACTATTTAGCATGGGAGTTTTTTGGTGGTTGTAGATGCGTAAGAGATTTTGGGGGTCAAAGTTAGAAAAAGTGTGGGATTTTTTTCAATTTTTTCATCATATTTTAAAAAAATGATAGCAAATAATATGATACGATGAAAATAATGGTATCTTTAGAAAGTCCATTTAATTGGCAAGAAAAAACGTTTATAATATGTGTGGGTACAGTAAATGATTAAGAGGGAAATTATAGCTAAACACAAACACTGCAGAAATGTAAAAACACTAAATTCTGAAAAAAAAAACTTCTAAGATTACAAAAAATAATAAACGAAATTATCAAAAAACAACAACAATTACACCTAATCTAATTGACCTATAAAAATAAAAAAGACGAATAGCTCACCTCCTAGGCAGCATCATCCCCTAGGCAGCATCACCCCACAGACTGCCGGAATTATAGAGAGTCAGGAGCCACCACTCAGCTCCACCACCGGAGGAGACAGAGCAAGAACCGCCAGACAGCGGGCCGCATCAGACGTCGGCAAGGAAAAAGAGCTGACATCCACAGCGCTCCTAAGCAGAGCAGACAGTAAGTGGAGAAGGGGAGAGGAAAATGGGGCCAGATAGAGAGAAAGGGGATAAAGAAGGCTAGAAAAAGAACGGAACATCACAGTTTTGGCGCGAAGCCAAACGCCATATTGAGGCCCTAGACAGTCTCCTATGCATTAATCAGGCCTACTAGGCACACTGAAAAGGGCTGCAAGTTACTAAGAAAAGGCATCACAGCTAAAGCAAAACAATAAAGTGAATGGTCGTGGCACATCTGAATAAAACAGCACAGACCATGTCATAGGCTGCAGCTAAAGTGATACACAGGGCCAGGGGATTAAAAGATACTAGGGCAGGACTGCACAAAAACGATCCCCAAGCCAGAAAAAGTTGCAGAGGAGACTGATTCTCGTTCATAGCTGACACCTGACAAGGAGTCTTAGTGGAAATCACCCCCCTCTCACATACAGGGGAACCTCAAGCTACGTGTAAGGCAGATTCCTTGTGGGAAAAACAAACCACCATGTCACATTAGAGTGAGGCCCTGTCAGCCCCCCCTCTCCCTTTTCCTGCATGAGACCCTCCAGAAATAGTATACAAATTGTTTATTGGTTTAATAACTCAACTGTCATGATTTCGTCCGTTCATTGCCGTGTCGCCGCGGCTCCCGGATCTCCTCTGTGTGACTGACGTCACGTTGCTTAGCAACGTGACGCTTTCTCGACACACCCCTCTGATGACGTTGCCGCTCCTGCCTTTAAACCACGGCGGGAGATCTGAATCGGGGCCCGTTTGTTTGTTTCCCTTGGAGTTTGTGAGTACCTTGTCAAAATCTGTTTTTCCTGATACCGACTTCTGCCTGCCTGACCAAGCCTTTTGCCTTAACCCTTTTGCTGATATTTGGATACCGACTTCTGCCTGCCTGACCAAGCCTTTTGCCTTAACCCTTTTGCTGATATTTGGATACCGACTTCTGCCTGTCTGACCAAGCCTTTTGCCTTAACCCTTTGCTGATATTTGGATACCGACTTCTGCCTGTCTGACCAAGCCTTTTGCCTTATTCCACAATCATTTCTTTGATTAATAAAACCTGCTTAAAGGGACATTTTCTTTTACAAACTGCAAAGGAGAACTTTGACTTTCTGTTTTGTTATAAACCTGCTTAAAGGGACATTTTCTTTTACAAACTGCAAAGGAGAACTTTGACTTTCTGTTTTGTTATAAACCTGCTTAAAGGGACATTTTCTTTTACAAACTGCAAAGGAGAACTTTGACTTTCTGTTTTGTTATAACCTGCTTAAAGGGACATTTACTTTTTCAAAGCTGCAAAAGTGAACTTTGTTACAAGCCTGCTAATGAGGACCTTTTTTCTAAGCTGCAAATAAGAGCATTTCCTTTATATTCTTTGACCTGCTTAAAGGGACGTTTTTTCCTTTGTGGTTTCCCTGCATTCTGGAGCAACTATTATTTTTTGTAATCTTTCTCATCTGTTTCCTGAGTGGGTCACGTCCTGGATATTTCTCAGTGTGCTAGCGTGTGCTTTCTATTCACGCTAGCAGTTGGGTTGCATCCCGGACTGATTCCAAAGCGGCTGACATTACAAACGGGCCATAAAAATGGACCCCACTGAATTATCCATGGCCGTGGCTCACCAGGGACAGCTTTTGGGATCTCATGCCACTCACTTGCAGTCTCTGGACACTAAACTTGATCAAATAACTGCTCTATTACAAAATTTGGTTGCTACCGCACCTCCCAATCCTAATCCCAATCCTAATCCTATTGAGGCATTACCTCCTTTGATTCCTAACAATCAGTCTCAGGTACAACTAAGTCCCAGGATACCTCTTCCGGATAAATATGATGGGAATCCTGAAGAATGTAGAGGCTTTCTGAATCAATGCCGTCTTCATTTCCGAAATAGTCCTACTCTTTTTGCTACTCCCTCTTCTAGAATCACATTTCTTATTTCCTTAATGAAAGGAAAAGCCTTGGCTTGGGTATCACCTTTGCTAGAAAAGAATGATCCTATACTTTTGGATGTTGATACATTTCTATCTATGTTCTCAAATGTATTCGATAAACCTGGAAGGTCATCCGCTGCTGAAGCCACTCTCCTGGATTTACGTCAAGGTAATCAACCAGTCTCTCAATACGCTATTGAGTTCCGCACCCTTGCCTCTGAAACCACTTGGAATCAGGGAGCACTCAGAGCCGCTTTCCGTAAAGGACTTTCTGAGCGTCTCAAGGATGAATTGGTGTATCGTGAACTTCCAGAGTCCTTAGAAGCCTTAATAAATCTCTGTATCAGTCTCGACGCCAGGTTTCGTGAACGCCAACAAGAAAAGGATAGAACACAGAGGTCTTCAACTCGAACTCCTTTTCGTTTGGCTCCTCGTTTTTCTAATCCAGTCACTCCAGTCTCTCCTACTACTGATCAGGCTGAACCCATGGAAGTGGGAAGTATAAAATTAGCTGAGACTGAACGATTGAGAAGACGGACTCTTGGCTTATGTCTGTACTGTGGCCTTAAAGGGCATTTATTAAGGGATTGTCCTACTAGGCCAGTAAAAGCCAGGGCTTAACTCTAGTCCAGGGAACTGAGTTAAGCCAAAACAGTTGCCATTCCCTATACAAGAAACTCTTTTTTCCAGTAACCCTTCTAATTGGACATAAGAAGATTTATACCCAAGCTCTAATTGATTCTGGTGCTGGAGGAGTGTTCATTGACTCTTCATTCGTCTCTACTCACTCTATACCCTTACTAAAGAAGGAGTATTCCATTTCAGTCTCTACGGTCAGTGGAGATCCTTTGGGTTCTGGATATATTCAGTTTTCTACTCAACCCTTACTCCTCACCGTAGGAATACTTCATTCCGAGACAATTTGTTTTGATGTCATCCCCACTCCACAATTTCCTATTATCTTGGGATTACCCTGGCTCCAAATTCACAATCCCATTTTTTCTTGGACTTTCGGTGAACTCACTTCCTGGGGATCTACATGCCAGACTAAATGTCTTCAAAAGATTATCAAGTTACCACTCACTATTGCTCTCACAGTTGAAACCCCGGACTCCTTACCTATGCCTTATCATGACTTTGTGGATGTTTTCTCCAAAAAAGAAGCTGAACGTCTTCCTCCTCACCGCCCTTTTGATTGTCCCATTGATCTCCTTCCCGGGGCTGCCTATCCTCGAGGCAAGACATATCCACTTTCTAAACCAGAAAACATGGCTTTGGAAGAATATATTAAAGACAATCTGGCTAGAGGATTTATTCGACCCTCCTCTTCCCCTGTAGGGGCTGGTTTCTTTTTTGTAGGAAAAAAGGATGGCGGATTAAGACCCTGTATTGATTATCGAGGATTAAATCAGATTACCATCAAGAACAGTTATCCTCTACCCCTTATTCCTGAACTTTTTACTTATCTTCAGGGAGCCACCATATTCACCAAACTCGACCTACGTGGTGCATACAATCTGATCCGTATACGCAAAGGAGATGAGTGGAAGACTGCCTTTAACACTCGATTTGGGCATTATGAATATTTGGTCATGCCCTTCGGGCTATGCAATGCTCCGGCGGTTTTTCAACATTTTGTAAACGAGATCTTTCGTGATTTTTTGAATATTTTTGTCATCATATACCTTGACGACATCTTAATTTTTTCTCAGAATCACCAAGATCATGTGCACCACGTCAAGAAATTACTTCAACGTTTAAGAGAATTCCATCTGTTTGCTAAATTGGAGAAATGTTCTTTCCATCAAAAATCCATACCCTTTCTGGGTTATGTAATATCGGCATCTGGATTTGAAATGGACCCTACTAAACTTTCTGCCATTTTGGATTGGCCTAGACCTGATTCTTTGAAGGCTTTACAACGTTTTCTAGGCTTCGCCAACTACTACAGGAAGTTCATCAAGAATTTTGCTACTATTACTTCTCCTCTTACTGCTCTCACTAGAAAAGGACAAAACTGTAAAAAATGGCCTCCTGAGGCTATAGAAGCTTTTGAGTCTCTCAAAGAAGCTTTTTCCTCTGCACCTATTCTCCGTCATCCAAATCCTGAGTTTCAATTTATCCTGGAAGTTGATGCTTCCTCTGTTGCTGCTGGAGCTGTTCTGTCTCAACGAATACCAGAGACTGGAAAGATTCATCCAGTTGCTTTCTTCTCTAAAAAATTCACTCCTTCTGAATTTAACTATGACGTAGGGAATAAAGAGTTGCTTGCCATCAAAATGGCATTGGATGAATGGAGACATTGGCTGGAAGGTACTTCTTTGCCATTTACTATACTCACTGATCATAAGAACCTTCTGTATCTCCAAACAGCCAAACGATTGAATTCCAGGCAAGCACGCTGGTCATTATTCTTCTCCCGGTTTCACTATAATTTGTCTTACATACCTGGTTCAAAAAATATTAAAGCAGACGCCCTTTCCAGACAATTTCAAGATTCCCCAGTTCCTGACTCTGGTACCATTCTCCAACCTCATGAAGTCATAGCCCAGTTAACAACTTCCTGGTTACAAGAATTACAGTCTGCTCAAGGGAATCTTCCTTTGTCCTGTAAACCTCTCGATGGTTTACTCTTTGTTCCTGAACGCCTTCGTTCCAAGATTTTATTTTGGGCTCATGATAGTCCTCTTTCTGGACATCCTGGCATCAGTATTACCACTCGAAACCTCAAACAACATGTCTGGTGGCCTACTCTCTCTCAAGATGTGAAGGATTACGTCTCAGTATGTACACAATGTGCCATGAACAAAACTCCACGCCAACTTCCTTCAGGATTGCTCCAACCATTGCCTATACCTCACCAGCCTTGGACTCATGTATCCATGGACTTCATTACCGACCTTCCCTTGTCCGCTGGAAACAATACTATCTGGGTGGTGGTCGACAGGTTCACTAAGACTGCCCATTTTGTACCCTTACCAGGATTACCATCTGCCAAAAGACTCTCTGAACTTTTTATTTCACATATTGTAAGAATCCATGGATTTCCTCTAGATATTGTTTCAGATAGAGGGGTACAGTTTGTTTCTCGATTTTGGAGGTCACTTTGTAAACATTTTGGAACTACTATATCTCTCTCTACTTCTCACCAACCACAATCGAATGGCCAGACTGAAAGAGTAAACCAGTGTCTTGAAACATATCTTAGACATTATGTGGATCATTATCACTCTAACTGGACTTCTTACCTTCCTTTGGCTGAATTGGCTCATAATGCCCGGTACAATTCCTCCCTTCAGACTTCTCCTTTTCATGCAGCTTACAGATATCAGCCCAGAACATTTCCTTTGCATACTTCCTCCACAGTGAATCCTGCTTCTGATCTTACAGCCCGAAGATTAACTCGACATTGGCAGAAAATACATCGTATTCTTTCTGTAACTTCTAGACGTTACAAGTTCTTTTCAGACCTTCGACGGAAGAAAGCTCCCAAATATCGCCCTGGTGATAAAGTTTGGATTTCCTCTCGATTTCTTCGCTTGAAACAACCTTCTAACAAATTGGGACCACGATACGTGGGTCCTTTCCGAATACTGGGTCAGGTGTGTTCTACTGCTTATCGGGTGGCTTTACCCAAGACTCTCAAAGTCCAACCGGTATTCCATGTTTCTCTTTTAAAACCTGTGATGACTAACAGGTATTCTAAGCCTTTTTCTAAACCTCCGCCGTTATTTGTGCATGGACACCCTGAGTTTGAGATCAGCCATATTCTAGATTCCAAGTTGCGTGGCAAGAAATTGTATTATCTCATTCATTGGAAAGGTTATCCAGTCACAGAACGTTCTTGGGAACCGGCTCATCAAGTAAATGCTCCTACTTTGATCAAGACCTTCCACAAGACTCATCCTGATAGGCCTGGTCCTGTCCCCCCTAGGGGTCCTTGAGGAGGGGGGTGCTGTCATGATTTCGTCCGTTCATTGCCGTGTCGCCGCGGCTCCCGGATCTCCTCTGTGTGACTGACGTCACGTTGCTTAGCAATGTGACGCTTTCTCGACACACCCCTCTGATGACGTTGCCGCTCCTGCCTTTAAACCACGGCGGGAGATCTGAATCGGGGCCCGTTTGTTTGTTTCCCTTGGAGTTTGTGAGTACCTTGTCAAAATCTGTTTTTCTTGATACCGACTTCTGCCTGCCTGACCAAGCCTTTTGCCTTAACCCTTTTGCTGATATTTGGATACCGACTTCTGCCTGCCTGACCAAGCCTTTTGCCTTAACCCTTTTGCTGATATTTGGATACCGACTTCTGCCTGTCTGACCAAGCCTTTTGCCTTAACCCTTTGCTGATATTTGGATACCGACTTCTGCCTGTCTGACCAAGCCTTTTGCCTTAACCCTTTTGCTGATATTTGGATACCGACTTCTGCCTGCCTGACCAAGCCTTTTGCCTTAACCCTTTTGCTGATATTTGGATACCGACTTCTGCCTGTCTGACCAAGCCTTTTGCCTTAACCCTTTGCTGATATTTGGATACCGACTTCTGCCTGTCTGACCAAGCCTTTTGCCTTATTCCACAATCATTTCTTTGATTAATAAAACCTGCTTAAAGGGACATTTTCTTTTACAAACTGCAAAGGAGAACTTTGACTTTCTGTTTTGTTATAAACCTGCTTAAAGGGACATTTTCTTTTACAAACTGCAAAGGAGAACTTTGACTTTCTGTTTTGTTATAAACCTGCTTAAAGGGACATTTTCTTTTACAAACTGCAAAGGAGAACTTTGACTTTCTGTTTTGTTATAACCTGCTTAAAGGGACATTTACTTTTTCAAAGCTGCAAAAGTGAACTTTGTTACAAGCCTGCTAATGAGGACCTTTTTTCTAAGCTGCAAATAAGAGCATTTCCTTTATATTCTTTGACCTGCTTAAAGGGACGTTTTTTCCTTTGTGGTTTCCCTGCATTCTGGAGCAACTATTATTTTTTGTAATCTTTCTCATCTGTTTCCTGAGTGGGTCACGTCCTGGATATTTCTCAGTGTGCTAGCGTGTGCTTTCTATTCACGCTAGCAGTTGGGTTGCATCCCGGACTGATTCCAAAGCGGCTGACATAAACATCCTCTTCTTCTACCAAACGTACAGAAAAATGTCCTGTCACTGAACAGCGTGCATGCAAAAATATTACACTCCATACAGCAAAAAGACTGTTAAAATGGCGGGAAAGCAAAAGCAATCAGACAGACGCCAATAAAAAACAAGCAGAAATTCATGAGATGGTGCTGTCACCCACAGAGGCCCCAGCAACCCCAATACAAGACACGCACCCCATTGTGGTGCAGCTCTCTGCATTATTTTTACCCAAGATCGAGCAACTCCAGACTGGCATGGATACCCTATCTACTGATCTCAGAGCCTTTTTGTGACGACTTATCAATGTCGAGCAAAAAGCGGCAGAGGGAGAGGAGAGATATAGAGAAACATCATCTTCGATCTCCAACCTTCAGAAGCAAAATAAGATACTTCAGGCCAAACTGGATGACCTGGAGAACAGGTCAAGGAGGAACAATATCAGGAAAGTTGGAGTCCCAGAATCCGTCTCACCAAAAGCCCTATTAGACTTTGCAGAAACCACTCTCCCTGGGCTATTCAAACTTCCTGCCTCCAATCTACCTTGTACGGCAGAGAGGGTCCACAGAATTGGAGCATCCAAACAGGAGAGAGGACCTGGCCAGGTCCCAAGACAAATAATGGTATGTTATTTAAATTTCAAAGATAAAACACTAATACTCAGAGCATACAGACAAATGCCACCCATTGTCGATGAGGGGAAGAGGATATATATCTTTCAGGACTACTCCGTTGAAGTCTCAAAAAAGAGGAGAGAATTCTCACTCTACTGTAGGGATTTGATGGCACAGGGGGAATCTGTTGCACTCCTATACCCAGCCAGGCTGTGACTGCAAACAGCACAGGGACCGAAAATATTTGAGACACCAAAACATCTGCAGCTGTTTTTGGAACAGACCAAGAGGAATAAAGAGCAACCACAACAAGTTCAGCAAAAAGAGGAAGAGAACACTTGAACCAGAAAGTTCCATACTGATCATCGTGACTCGCATTTTATCCCAATTGGGCTACTTTGGCTAAATGGAGGGCCATACAGAAATCGGGGTGGTTTAAACTACCAACTACATATCCTTTTTTTAAAAAAAAAAGATAAAGAGGGAGGGGGGAGGGCTGTTGGGATTTTGAAAAGTTCAATTGTTTGTGTAGTTGATTGTTGAGAGTGTTCGATTATTAGATTTTAAGTTATCATTTTTGCAGACAGCAGAAGTACACAGAGAAGTGGAGGTAAAAGAAAATTGTGATCATTTGTGCCTTAACTTTCCAGATCCTGGGAGGAGGTGGCAGAGACACCTTGAAATCCCCAGCGAGACTGTACTCTCTCCCATGACCAGCTAACAGTAAGTGCTCAAGGCAAAACACGCACACTCACTATTTACCACACACAGCTACATACATACAATATCCCCACAGAGATCCATCATGAAAATAGTGTCCTGGAACGTTGTTGGGCATAACATCTCCATAAAGAGAAAAGCTATACTCAAATATCTTAAAAACCAGCGTGCTGATATAGCAATACTAGAAGAGACCCATTTATCATGCACAGAACACCAAAAATTGAGACAAGGGTGGGTAGGGGAAGTAATTCACACCACATATGAAGAAAAGCGTGCTAAAGGGGTAGCCATTCTCTTCAGAAGGAATCTAGATTACACCATTGACAAGCAGCTGGTAGACCTAGAAGGAAGATACGTACTTGCAAAACTGAGATATGAAAACAAAGTTATTACTGTCGGGGGGGTCTATGGTCCACACACTACCAAGCGAGAGTTTTGGAGGGAACCCAGCACTATTGTACTGATATTTGCTGATTCCCCAATGATTTTAGGAGGAGATTACAATATAGCACCCCAAACACCAGCAGATAGATTCAGGGACCCCAACACAGCCACGAGACATGCCACGACTCATCACAACGCTAAGAGAGACTCATTGACCCTATCTAAATTTAAACATTCCCTAGCATTGACAGACATCTGGAGGGATAAACACCCAGAAGAACGAAATTACACCTGCACCACCACAGCTAAAGATACACTCTCAGCGATAGACCTATTCTTAACATCTAACTCCTTAGGACCAAATATCATTGACGCAAACATAGACATTGCAACGATATCGGACAATGCACCTATCAGCCTTAAACTTAACTTCAAACCGCGAAGGGAGGGACCTTGTAGATGGTTCTTCCCAACCTACCTATATGGCAACATAAATTTTAAGCTATTCCTCATAGGAGAATGGAGGGCGGGAGGGGGTGGGAGCAGGTGGGACTACTACACTACTGCAAATGTTTAGTGAGTAGGACGGAGGGAGATGGGGGATCATTTTTGTGAAAAAGGGATCTGGGAGAGGGAAGGGATAGGGTTTTGAGGGAGGGCAGCTACAAATAGGTACTGGCAGACAGCTGCCAATACCCAAGATGGTGGCAAATAGGTAGAAGGAGGAGGGGGGACCTGTTTTGGGGGGATCAGAGAGGTTGGGGCTAAGGGGGGATCCAACATGGCAGAAAATATGTAAAAAAGCACACACATGTGTATATATATATATATATATATATATATATATATATATATATAAACTCCTTTTATTTTAGTACTGGCAGACTTGCTGCCAGCACTTAAGATGAGGGTGACAATTGTGGGGTGGGGGAGGGAAGAGAGCTATTTGAAAGAGGTGGGATGTGTCAAATGGGAGGTTATTCCATACACTAAAGCTAAAATTAACCCTACAAACTTCCTAATTAACCCCCTTTACTGAAGGACATAACCATTCAAGTGTGGTGCGCAGCTGCATGTAGTGGCCTGCTAATTACCAAGAAGCAATGCCTAAGCCATATATGTCTGCTCTTCCTGAACAAAGGGGAAGGGGTTCCCAGAGACGAGTTTATAACCATTTATGCCATGATTGTACAAGCTGTTTGTAAATCATTCCAGTGAGAAACCAAAAGTTTGTGAAAAAGTTTACTTTTTTTTTTATTTGATTGCATTTGGCGGGGAAATGGAGGCATGAAATATACCAAAATAGGCCTAGATCAATACTTTGGGTTGTCTACTAAAAAAAAATAAAAAAAAAATATATATATATATATATATATATATATATATATATATATATATATATATATATATATATAAAATATATATATATATACTGTATATATATATACATATATATACATGTGAAGGGTTATTCAGGGATTCCTGACAGTTCAGTGTTACAATGTAATTCGCTAATTTTGAAAAAAAGAATGGTTTTGAAATAGCACAGTGCTTCTTGTACTTATTGCCCTATAACTTGCAAAGAACATGTAAACATTGGGTATTTCTAAACTCAGGACAAATTTTAGAAACTATTTAGCATGGGAGTTTTTTGGTGGTTGTAGATGCGTAAGAGATTTTGGGGGTCAAAGTTAGAAAAAGTGTGGGATTTTTTTCAATTTTTTCATCATATTTTAAAAAAATGATAGCAAATAATATGATACGATGAAAATAATGGTATCTTTAGAAAGTCCATTTAATTGGCAAGAAAAAACGTTTATAATATGTGTGGGTACAGTAAATGATTAAGAGGGAAATTATAGCTAAACACAAACACTGCAGAAATGTAAAAACACTAAATTCTGAAAAAAAAACCTTCTAAGATTACAAAAAATAATAAACGAAATTATCAAAAAAACATAATTTATGCAAGAACTTACCTGATAAATTCATTTCTTTCATATTAGCAAGAGTCCATGAGCTAGTGACGTATGGGATATACATTCCTACCAGGAGGGGCAAAGTTTCCCAAACCTTAAAATGCCTATAAATACACCCCTCACCACACCCACAATTCAGTTTAACGAATAGCCAAGAAGTGGGGTGATAAGAAAAAAGTGCGAAAGCATATAAAATAAGGAATTGGAATAATTGTGCTTTATACAAAAAAATCAAAACCACCACAAAAAAGGGCGGGCCTCATGGACTCTTGCTAATATGAAAGAAATGAATTTATCAGGTAAGTTCTTACATAAATTATGTTTTCTTTCATGTAATTAGCAAGAGTCCATGAGCTAGTGACGTATGGGATAATGACTACCCAAGATGTGGATCTTTCCACACAAGAGTCACTAGAGAGGGAGGGATAAAATAAAGACAGCCAATTCCTGCTGAAAATAATCCACACCCAAAATAAAGTTTAATGAAAAACATAAGCAGAAGATTCAAACTGAAACCGCTGCCTGAAGTACTTTTCTACCAAAAACTGCTTCAGAAGAAGAAAATACATCAAAATGGTAGAATTTGGTAAAAGTATGCAAAGAGGACCAAGTTGCCGCTTTGCAAATCTGATCAACCAAAGCTTCATTCCTAAACGCCCAGGAAGAAGAAACTGACCTAGTAGAATGAGCTGTAATCCTATGAGGCGGAGTATTACCCGACTCAACATAGGCAAGATGAATTAAAGATTTCAACCAAGATGCCAAAGAAATGGCAGAAGTTTTCTGGCCTTTCTAAAACCGGAAAAGATAACAAATAAACTAGAAGTCTTTCGGAAAGACTTAGTAGCTTCAACATAATATTTCAAAGCTCTAATAACATCCAAAGAATGCAACGATTTCTCCTTAGAATTCTTAGGATTAGGACATAATGAAGGAACCACAATGTCTCTACTAATGTTGTTGGAATTCACAACTTAGGTAAAAATTCAAAAGAAGTTCGCAACACCGCCTTATCCTGATGAAAAATCAGAAAAGGAGACTCACAAGAAAGAGCAGATAATTCAGAAACTCTTCTGGCAGAAGAGATGGCCAAAAGGAACAAAACTTTCCAAGAAAGTAATTTAATATCCAATGAATGCATAGGTTCAAATGGAGGAGCTTGAAGAGCCCCCAGAACCAAATTGAAACTCCAAGGAGGAGAAATTGACTTAATGACAGGCTTTATACGAACCAAAGCTTGTACAAAACAATGAATATCAGGAAGAATAGCAATCTTTCTGTGAAAAAGAACAGAAAGAGCAGAGATTTGACCTTTCAAGGAACTTGCGGACAAACCCTTATCTAAACCATCCTGAAGAAACTGTAATATTCTCGGTATTCTAAAAGAATGCCAAGAAAAATGATGAGAAAGACACCAAGAAATATAAGTCTTCCAGACTCTATAATATATCTCTCTGGATACAGATTTACGAGCCTGTAACATAGTATTAATCACAGAGTCAGAGAAACCTCTTTGACCAAGAATCAAGCGTTCAATCTCCATACCTTTAAATTTAAGGATTTCAGATCCTGATGGAAAAAAGGACCTTGAGACAAAAGGTCTGGTCTTAACGGAAGAGTCCACGGTTGGCAAGAGGCCATCCGGACAAGATCCGCATACCAAAACCTGTGAGGCCATGCCGGAGCTACCAGCAGAACAAACGAGCATTCCTTCAGAATCTTGGAGATTACTCTTGGAAGAAGAACTAGAGGCGGAAAGATATAGGCAGGATGATACTTCCAAGGAAGTGATAATGCATCCACTGCCTCTGCCTGAGGATCCCGGGATCTGGACAGATACCTGGGAAGTTTCTTGTTTAGATGAGAAGCCATCAGATCTATTTCTGGAAGTTCCCACATTTGAACAATCTGAAGAAATACCTCTGGGTGAAGAGACCATTCGCCCGGATGCAACGTTTGGCGACTGAGATAATCCGCTTTCCAATTGTCCATACCTGGGATATGAACCGCAGAGATTAGACAGGAGCTGGATTCCGCCCAAACCAAAATTCGAGATACTTCTTTCATAGCCAGAGGACTGTGAGTCCCTCCTTGATGATTGATGTATGCCACAGTTGTGACATTGTCTATCTGAAAACAAATGAACAACTCTCTCTTCAGAAGAGGCCAAGACTGAAGAGCTCTGAAAATTGCACGGAGTTCCAAAATATTGATCGGAAATCTCACCTCCTGAGATTCCCAAACCCCTTGTGCCATCAGATACCCCCACACAGCTCCCCAACCTGTAAGACTTGCATCTGTTGAGATTATAGTCCAGGTCGGAAGAACAAAGAAGCCCCCTGAACTAAACGATGGTGATCTGTCCACCATGTCAGAGAGTGTCGTAAAATCGGTTTAAAGATATTAATTGAGATATCTTTGAGTAATCCCTGCACCATTGGTTCAGCATACAGAGCTGAAGAGGTCGCATGTGAAAACGAGCAAAGGAGATCGCATCTGATGCGGCAGTCCTAAGACCCAACATTTCCATGCATAAGGCTACCAAAGGGAATGATTGTGACTGAAGGTTTTGACAAGCTAATATCAATGTTAAACTTCTCTTGTCTGACAAGGACAGAGTCATAGACACTGAATCTACCTAGAAACCTAAAAAGGTTACCCTTGTCTGAGGAATCAATGAACTGATCGGTAAATTGATCCTCCAACCATGAACTTGAAGAAACAACACAAGTCGATTCGTATGAGATTCTTCGAAAATGAGAAGACTGAGCAAGTACCAAGATATCGTCCAAATAAGGAAATACCAAAACCCTGTTCTCTGATTACAGAAAGAAGGGCACAGAGAACCTTTGAAAAAAATTCTTGGAACTGAGGCTAGGCCAAACGGTAGAGCCACAAAACTGGTAATGCTTGTCTAAAAAGAGAATCTCAGATACTAAAAGTGATCTGGATGAATCGGAATATGCAGATACACATCCTGTAAATCTATTGTAGACATATAATGCCCTTGCTAAACAAAAGGCAGGATAGTCCTACAGTAACCATGTTGAATGTTGGTATCCTAACATAACGATTCAATAATGATAGATCCGGAACTGGTCTGAAGGAATTGACCTTCTTTGGTACAATGAAGAGATAAAATAAAACCCCAGCCCCTGTTCCAGAACTGGAACTGGCATAAATACTCCAGCCAACTCTAGATCTGAAACACATTTCAGAAATGCTGAGCCTTTGCTGTGTTAACTGGGACACGGGAAAGAAAAAAATCTCTTAGCAGGAGGCCTTAACTTGAAGCCAATTCTGTACCTTTCTGAAACAATGTTTCTGAAACCAGAGATTAAGAACGGAATTGATCCAAATTTCTTTGAAGAAAACGTAATCTGCCCCATACCAGCTGAGCTGGAATAAGGGCCGCACCTTCATAGGTACTTAGGAGCTGGCTATAGGTTTCTATAAGGCTCGGATATATTCCAAACTGGAAATAGTTTCCAAACTGATACCGCTCCTGAGGATGAAGGATCAGGCTTTTGTTCCTTGTTGTGAGGAAAGGAACGAAAATGATTATTTACCCTGGAAAGAAAGGGAAAGCAAGGTTGACTTAGAAGACATATCAGCATTCCAAGTTTAATCCATAAAGCTTTTCTAGCTAAAATAGCTAGAGACATATACCTGACATCAACTCTAATGATATCAAAAGATGGTATCACCAATAAAATTATTAGCATGTTATAGAATAATAATAATGCTATAAAATTATGATCTGTTACTTGTTGCGCTAAAGCTTCTAACCAAAAAGTTGAAGCTGCAGCAACATCCGCTAAAAATATAGCAGGTCTAAGAAGATTACCTGAACATAAGTAAGCTTTTCTTAGAAAGGATTGAATTTTCCTATCTAAAGGATCCTTAAATGAAGTACTATCTGCCGTAGGAATAGTAGTACATTAGCAGGAGTAGAGACAGCCCCATAACCTTAGGGATTTTTGTTCCAAAAAACTCTAATCTGTCAGATGGCACAGGATATAATTTGCTTAAACGTCTAGAAGGAGTAAATAAATTACCCAAATTATTCCATTCCCTGGAAATTACTTCAGAAATAGCATCAGGGAGATAAAACACTTCTGGAATAACTACAGGAGATTTAAAAACCTTATTTAAACGTTTACATTTAGTATCAAGAGGACCAGAATCCTCTATTTCTAATGCAAATAACACTTCTTTAAGTAAAGAACGAAAAAATTCCATCTTGAACAAATACAAAGATTTATCAGCATCAACCTCTGAGACAGAAACCTCTGAACCAGAAGAACCATTATCAGTATCAGAATGATGATGTTCATTTAAAAATTCATCTGAAAAAAGAGAAGTTTTAAAAGACTTTTATGTATACTAGAAGGAGAAATAACAGACATAGCCTTCTTAATGGATTTAAAAAATAAAATCTCTTATGTTATCAGGAACACTCTGAAAATTAGATGTTGACGGAACAGCAACAGGTAATGTAACAGTACTAAAGGAAATTTTATCTGCATTAATAAGTTTGACATGACATGCAAAACAAACAACAGCTGGAGAAACAGATACCAAAAGTTTATAGCAGATACACTTAGCTTGGTAGCTCCAGCACTGTGCAGTGATTTTCCTGAAGTATCTTCTGACTCAGTTGCAACGTGGAACATCTTGCAATATGTAAAAGAAAAAAACAACATATAATGCAAAATTGATCAAATTCCTTAAATGACAGTTTCAGGAATGGGAAAAAAATGCCAGTGAACAAGCTTCTAGCAACCAGAAGCAATAAATAATGAGACTTAAATAATGTGGAGACAAAAATGACGCCCATATTTTTTAGCGCCAAAAAAGACGCCCACATTATTTGGCGCCTAAATGCTTTTGGCGCCAAAAATGACGCCACATCCGGAACGCCGACATTTTTGACGCAAAAAAACGTAAAAAATGACGCAACTTCCGGCGACATGTATGACGCCGGAAACAGAAAAAAAAATTTGCGCCAAAAAAGTCCGCGCCAAGAATGACGCAATAAAAAGAAGCATTTTCTGCCCCCGCGAGCCTAACAGCCCACAGGGAAAAAGTCAAATTTTTTAAGGTAAGAAAAAATGATTGAAACAAATGCATTTATCCCAAATATGAAACTGACTGTCTGAAAAATAAGGAATGTTGAACATTCTGAGTCAAGGCAAATAAATGTTTGAATACATATATTTAGAACTTTATAAACAAAGTGCCCAACCATAGCTTAGAGTGTCACAGAAAATAAGATTTACTTACCCCAGGACACTCATCTACATGTTTGTAGAAAGCCAAACCAGTACTGAAACGAGAATCAGCAGAGGTAATGGTATATATAAGAGTATATCATCGATCTGAAAAGGGAGGTAAGAGATGAATCTCTACGACCGATAACAGAGAACCTATGAAATAGACCCCGTAGAAGGAGATCACTGCATTCAAATAGGCAATACTCTCCTCACATCCCTCTGACATTCACTGCACGCTGAGAGGAAAACCGGGCTCCAACTTGCTGCGGAGCGCATATCAACGTAGAATCTAGCACAAACTTACTTCACCACCTCCATCGGAGGCAAAGTTTGTAAAACTGAATTGTGGGTGTGGTGAGGGGTGTATTTATAGGCATTTTAAGGTTTGGGAAACTTTGCCCCTCCTGGTAGGAATGTATATCCCATACGTCACTAGCTCATGGACTCTTGCTAATTACATGAAAGAAACAACAACAATTACACCTAATCTAATTGCCCTATAAAAATAAAAAAGACGAATAGCTCACCTCCTAGGCAGCATCATCCCCTAGGCAGCATCACCCCACAGACTGCCGGAATTATAGAGAGTCAGGAGCCACCACTCAGCTCCACCACCGGAGGAGACAGAGCAAGAACCGCCAGACAGCGGGCCGCATCAGACGTCGGCAAGGAAAAAGAGCTGACATCCACAGCGCTCCTAAGCAGAGCAGACAGTAAGTGGAGAAGGGGAGAGGAAAACGGGGCCAGATAGAGAGAAAGGGGATAAAGGAGGCTAGAAAAAGAACGGAACATCACAGTTTTGGCGCGAAGCCAAACGCCATATTGAGGCCCTAGACAGTCTCCTATGCATTAATCAGGCCTACTAGGCACACTGAAAAGGGCTGCAAGTTACTAAGAAAAGGCATCACAGCTAAAGCAAAACAATAAAGTGAATGGTCGTGGCACATCTGAATAAAACAGCACAGACCATGTCATAGGCTGCAGCTAAAGTGATAGACAGGGCCAGGGGATTAAAAGATACTAGGGCAGGACTGCACAAAAACGATCCCACTTGAACCAGAAAGTTCCATACTGATCATCGTGACTCGCATTTTATCCCAATTGGGCTACTTTGGCTAAATGGAGGGCCATACAGAAATCGGGGTGGTTTAAACTACCAACTACATATCCTTTTTTTAAAAAAAAAGATAAAGAGGGAGGGGGTAGGGCTGTTGGGATTTTGAAAAGTTCAATTGTTTGTGTAGTTGATTGTTGAGAGTGTTCGATTATTAGATTTTAAGTTATCATTTTTGCAGACAGCATAAGTACACAGAGAAGTGGAGGTAAAAGAAAATTGTGATCATTTGTGCCTTAACTTTCCAGATCCTGGGAGGAGGTGGCAGAGACACCTTGAAATCCCCAGCGAGACTGTACTCTCTCCCATGACCAGCTAACAGTAAGTGCTCAAGGCAAAACACGCACACTCACTATTTACCACACACAGCTACATACATACAATATCCCCACAGAGATCCATCATGAAAATAGTGTCCTGGAACGTTGTTGGGCATAACATCTCCATAAAGAGAAAAGCTATACTCAAATATCTTAAAAACCAGCGTGCTGATATAGCAATACTAGAAGAGACCCATTTATCATGCACAGAACACCAAAAATTGAGACAAGGGTGGGTAGGGGAAGTAATTCACACCACATATGAAGAATAGCGTGCTAGAGGGGTAGCCATTCTCTTCAGAAGGAATCTAGATTACACCATTGACAAGCAGCTGGTAGACCTAGAAGTAAGATATGTACTTGCAAAACTGAGATATGAAAACAAAGTTATTACTGTCGGGGGGGTCTATGGTCCACACACTACCAAGCGAGAGTTTTGGAGGGAACTCGGCACTATTGTACTGATATTTGCTGATTCCCCAATGATTTTAGGAGGAGATTACAATATAGCACCCCAAACACCAGCAGATAGATTCAGGGACCCCAACACAGCCACGAGACATGCCACGACTCATCACAACGCTAAGAGAGACTCATTGACCCTATCTAAATTTAAACATTCCCTAGCATTGACAGACATCTGGAGGGATAAACACCCAGAAGAACGAAATTACACCTGCACCACCACAGCTAAAGATACACTCTCAACGATAGACCTATTCTTAACATCTAACTCCTTAGGACCAAATATCATTGACGCAAACATAGACATTGCAACGATATCGGACCATGCACCTATCAGCCTTAAACTTAACTTCAAACTGCGAATTGAGGGACCTCGTAGATGGTTCTTCCCGACCTACCTATATGGCAACATAAATTTTAAGCGATTCCTCATAGGAGAATGGAGGGCATACGAGACCATAAATACTGCACACCGACAGAACGCTCTACTATTTTGGGAATTAAGTAAAGTGGTGATGAGGGTACTAAATTGAAACAGAGTAGACAGAGATCAGAGGCCCTATTGAGAAGGGTACTCAGTGCGAGAAACAAATATTTGCGGAACCCTAATCAGTTGACTAAACAAAAATACGTAGAGGCAAAGAACACCAGAGATACAGTACTACACCAAAATGCAGTTCGGGACATGACATCAGTACAGGCCAAATTCTACAGATTTGGAAATAAGACAGGGAAATTTCTAGCAAGACTCACCAAACTCACCAGACTGAACAAGTGTATCGGCGCTATTAAGGTGGGGGACACAATACACACAACCACGCCAGGAATACAAACCACCTTTAGAGACTATTACCAGTCATTATACAGTAGGAAAGATATAGATGAAACAAAAAAGGAATCCTTTAGGGAATCCATACACATCCCCCAAATAACAGAACACTTAGGTACCCTTAATGCACCTATCATGGAAAATGAAACCGTGAGGGCTATCAATACATTATCACTTGACAAGACTCCAGGCCCCGATGGGCTACCCGGGGAATATTATAACTTATTCGGGGGAGAGGTGGTGGCGGTGCTCACCTCGCTCTTCAATAAAATCATGAGTGGAGAGGGCGACCTGTCCAACCGCTTCACAGAGGCCAATGTCACAGTGATCCCCAAGGAGGGCAGGGACCCACTCCTTACCCAATCATATTGCCCAATATCCTTACTGAACCAGGACTACAAAATACTCCCTAAGATCCTGGCGGACAGATTGGCAATGGCTCTGCCCACTTTGATAAACCAAGACCAAACCGGCTTTGTAAAAGGAAGATCCTCAATATTAAATATCCAAAAACAACCACGCCAGGAATACAAACCGCCTTTAGAGACTATTACCAGTCATTATACAGTAGGAAAGATATAGCTGAAACAAAAAAGGAATCCTTTTGGGAATCCATACACATCCCCCAAATAACAGAAGAACACTTAGGTACCCTTAATGCACCTATCACGGAAAATGAAATCATGAGAGCTATCAATACATTATCACTTGACAAGACTCCAGGCCCCGATGGGCTACCCGGGGAATATTATAAGTTGTTGGGGGGAGAGGTGGTGGCGGTGCTCACCTCGCTCTTCAATAAAATCATGAGTGGAGAGGGCGACCTGTCTGACCGCTTCACAGAGGCCAATGTCACAGTGATCCCCAAGGAAGGCAGGGACCCACTCCTTACCCAATCATATTGCCCAATATCCTTACTGAACCAGGACTACAAAATACTCACTAAGATCCTGGCGGACAGATTGGCAATGGCTCTGCCCACTTTGATAAACCAAGACCAAACCGGCTTTGTAAAAGGAAGATCCTCAATATTAAATATCCAAAAACTTCAATTCATATTGACGCATTTTTGGAGTGGGACTGGGGAGGAGGGGAGGGAAAACCTAGAGGCGTGCGCTTTAATGGTTGATGCAGAAAAGGCCTTTTAAATGGTACTATGGGACCATCTTTTTTATACCCTAGACAAATTTGGTATCAAGGGAGTGTTCGCACACATGGTCAGGTCATTATATTCCAACCCCCAGGCGTTGGTCCTGATAAACGGGAGTCCCTCTCCCTCTTTCCAGCTGGGCAGGGGAACAAGACAGGGGTGTCCACTGTCTCCCTTCCTCTTCGACCTAGCGATTGAACCCCTAGCCATCAAAATAAGAACAGAAACGGAGGGGTTGTTGGTGGGTGGGGTTCGGTGCCATCTGTCCTTTTTCGCAGATGACATGATACTATACATACAGAATCCAAAAGAGAACATCTCCCATAGCATGCAAATTATACATCAATTCGGCCTAATTTCTGGATATAAAATAAATACAGATAAGTCGTAACTGATTTGGCTAACTTCACAACAGACACATACAACTCTACAGTATAATTTTAAACACATTACGCACTCCTTTAAATATCTGGGAATTAAATTATCTACAAATTCAGGAGAATGGTACAATCTCAATTACCATCCAATGATTAAAGAGCTTCAGGATATGTTACTTAGATGGGATAAATTGCCCATCGCACTGTCAGGCAGGATTGCACTGATAAAAATGATAATATTCCCGAAACTTCT